>NC_056607.1:18940517-19215517 GCF_018340385.1 Cyprinus carpio
CAGAGGATTCGCAGCGAGCCGGAACTGAACAAAAGGGATTATGGTCCCCCCTTCTGTCACCCTCCAGTAGCGTGGGTGAAAATCCTTTGAGCAACTTTGGCGCAAATTTATTAATATGATTTACATAAAGTTAAAGTTCCCCGCAGCCAAGCGGGGCACTCTAAAATAAGGCAGCGTGACAGAGTCCATGCGTTATATATGTCACGCCTACGGCTGGAGGACTCTCTGGGGAGCGCTGGCCTGAAAATGACAGAAAGTGAGGAAGGAGCCCAGATACAGCCGAATCACTCATTTTCTCCTCCGTAGGAGGAAAAAAAAGGGACAAAACTGCTCTGTAGGGCTAATGCCTGAAAGAACATTTTTCTATTTTCAAACAATCTCAGGAGCGGTGCTTTTGACCCAAGATGTGCTTTGAAATATGGACTTAAAATATACAGGGACCTTTTGAATGGGAGTGTCTTTGACAGTGAAGTCAGAGGCTTGAGAGCCCAAATAATGCAATTCAGAGGTAAGGGTCTTGCAAGGGGCAGGATCACACTGGTCCATCCAGATTGACAGTTGATCCACCCAATCGCAATCAAATTCCTTTGTAAATGACAAGAACCAGCATTTGGTCATATTATCAAGGTTTACATACACGGTTTGAACGTTTGTGGTTAGGAACGTTTCTTTTATACAGCAAGGATGCTGCAAATTGATCAAAAGTGACATTAAAAACATTTATAATTAAAAAAAAAAGCTGTTCTTTTCAACATTCATCAAAAAAAAAGGAAAAAAAAGCTGAAAAAAAGAAAAATGTATCCAAGTTTACTTAAATAATATTAAGCAGCACAACTGTTTTGATCATTAAATCACATTAGATTTGCATAAAATGTATTTTTTTAATTAAAAGATAAAGCATTTATTTTAAAATGTAATCACATTTTACAATATTGCTGTTTTTACTGTATTTTTTATTAAATAAATGCAGCCTTGGTAAGCATAAGAGATTTGTTTCAAAAACATTATAAAAGTTTTAAATGGTAGTATTTCATATTTTTATATAAATATTTATTTATATTTATTGGTTGGATGCATATTTTCTATTTATAAAAGATTTAATAAAATGTATATATTTATTAATTTTTTTATATATACACTGTATATTTAAAATATGTTTATATTTAATAAGCCGTAGTGCAGCTATACAATTGGTAAAATGATCAAATAATACAATTCTCTCATAAAGGCTAAAGAAAAGGATATCATTTCATAATGTTCACAGTCAATTAAGAAAGTACACACAGAATAGTGGTCCAATCAATTTCTGAACAGAACTGAACAGAAAATAGTGCACAGATACGTAGATACAAAATTCTGAAGTACAAAATGAGTATATGATTTAAAGGAATTTACAAAAGGGAGAGGATCAAATAAAATCTCTTTTTTATTGCCATTGGATCAAATCATCTGACTCAGGGCACATATTGCAATTAGATTTACATTAATCCATTAACTGTCACATCTAACATTAACAGGCAGGTTGATAATGATCGGCAAATCTTGGCACATATGACATTTGATGTGTTATATGGAGTGGGAAATATCACAAGAGCAGGTGAGAAAAATCCTCAAGAGAAACAGCAACAGATCCTAACATTACGGTGGCACGCAACCTTCACACACACACACACACAGCGAGAAGCAAGACAGAACAGCAAGCTTATTTTGAAGCCATTTACACTGTGAAATACACACACTGGTGTGCATGGTAATAACTGAGAACTCAAACAATAATATTTAGAAATAATTTGATTATAAATTTACTTCAAACAACTGGGGGCTTTGTATGGAGAGTTGGAAATGCTGCAGAAATGCTAAACTCTTTTTTTCACCTATTAAGCACACAACAGTGAGTGAATAGGCATTGAAACAACATATGTTTGTCCATGCTGCTGTGGTCCTCTGTTTTTGACAGGAAATTCATAAACCACAGCAGCATATTAATTACAGTGACAAGATCCGTGCTATATTTAATATGCACACTGCATCACTGGCATTACGTGACTTTGTTTTCCACTCAGGCCATCGTGTCAGCAGTAATCAAATCTTAATGTTGACAACAACACCTTGCCAATCAATTGCGGGGTGTGGGGGGGATGCTCATGTTTTCCCTTCTGAATTTAAATCCTCCGTCTCTCTGATCGCTTTTGGTACCTATACTGAGACTGCATTTCAAATGTTAATAACGGTGGCCTGAAGTCCAAGACTCCAAATTACCATTGAGGTTTCTGTATTTGTTCCTTTTACCTCGACTGACATCAAATGTCTAAATTACGAAAGTAATTTTGTTAACACTTTATAACAAGGTCCTGTTGGTTAACATTAGTTTTTATGGGCAATATATTTATTACAGTATTTATTAATCTTAATTAAAAGAAGTCAATTGTAGTAGATTGTTAGTTTATGTTAGCTCAATAGTAATATAAATAGTATATATACCTGATCTGCCTCTCTGACTAAAAAAAAAAAAAAAAAAAAAATTATCTTAAAACTTTAAGCCAGATAAACAACTTTGAAAAGCACTGTTACTCTTAATTTTCTTTGTGTTAAATTACTTCTGTATTATCTCACAGAAGGCCAGTTCAATATTTCAGTGTGTGATTGGTGTTTGCTCCCACACTGTAAAGTGCTTTGGAATATGTTGTGTGTTTTAGTATTAAAGACCACAGCTTTAAATCACTCCTTGTGTTTCTTGAATTGAGGTGAGTGAGATTACGCTGACATTTCACTGATGATGTTCTTTCTCAGCAGCGGACTGAACCGTTTCCTCTAAATATTCTAACAGAGAAAACACCTGTGACCACACAGAAATCTGCATTTAAAACTATTTCAGCTGTGTTCATCTGTATGATGGAGCAATACTGACCTCTAGCGTCTGACACATCCGTCTTTAAGTTTAACCCTCGTTGAATTTATGGACAGTAAGAATTCAGGTGTCATCTTGATGGGGTAAAGTTCGTGCCTGTGTCCTTCTAGTTGAAGTATGCTTGTGTATAATATTTGAGAACACAGTTCAACTTTATTTTAAGGTGTACTTATTACAGTGTAATTATACATTTAAGTACAGAGTAATATTAATTAACTACATGTACTATATGGTTAGGGTTAGCATTAGGGTTTGGCTTAGGATTAGGATGTAGTTATGCATAATTTATTGTTATTATAATAGTAAGTACATGTAACTTGTAACAAGGACACCTCACAATGAAGTGTTACCGAGAACTTCAAGTTATGTTAACCACAAATCTTATGTTACTTAAAAAAAAAAAAAAACAAAGAAAAAAAAACAGCTATTCTTAAAATCATGTTTTAGGGCTGTATTAGGAAACCTGTTTGAAAACAGTAATTTTGCAGTTTGGTGCATTTTGCTGCATGTTTCAGAAATCGCTTAAAGCAAAACTAAAATATGCTGGTGCAAATGGATTAGACTGTGTTACTAAATATATCTGATAATCTGTGTCATATGCGTTTAACCTTAGTTTTATGCAGGTATCTATTAGAACTCAGCAAATTATGCGTTGTAATTACTGCATACCTGAAAATATAACTCATTTTTATATTTTACTGTGCCCCCTCTCTCTCTGTTGGTGAATCTTTCATATGACATATTGAGGTAATAAAATGTATCTCCTTAGGGATGGCCACACTTACTCTAATTAAACACTTACGCTGCGACCTTATTGTGCCAGGCAGTTACCATAGAATCCTAATACATCTTCTGGGCTCCATGTCAAACTAGATTTCCCTTCTCCAATTTACAGAGAGAAGGGGAAAAAAGATGCAAGGTCATTACCACAGAGGGCCCAATTACATGAAATAATCTCCATCGTAAAAACAAGCTCTGCTGAGAGTTCGCCAAGTGACACAGAATACCTACAGCATTGTGTATGTGTGTGTTTGTGTGAGTGTAAGGAAGTTGCTGAGACATACACATGTAATATAAGAAGTGAAAATGCTTGTAGCTGTCAGTAATCAACAACTTGATGACAACGAGGTCATTTTCTCAAGACAATGAGGTAATTACAGCTTGATATTTTTCATACAATGCGGGCTAGATCAGGTTGCTCAGACTGAGATTAAGTTCTACATGGAAAAAGCATAGGTATTGCAATTTTTAATGAATATTTGCATTTGTTCGGGTTTAAAGGGTTATTTCTCCAATGAACATTCCGTAATCATTTACTCATCCTCATCTCATTCTAAACCTATATGACGTTCTTTCTTCTGTGACACAAAAGGAGATGTTTTGTAGAATGTCCGAGCTGCTCTTCTTCATGTAATGAAAGTGAATGGGACTAATGCTTCAGAAATGACACCACTGAAGTGATTTATATTGCAATCCAGTTGAAGACAAGAAGTCATATGGGAGTGGAGCAACATAAGGGCAAATAAAAACAGAGTTTGCATTTTAGGGTGTATATATATATATATATATATATATATATATATATATATATATATATATATATATATATATATATATATATATATATATAAATTTTTTTTTTTTTTTTTTTTTTTGAATATGGGGGTTAAAACTAGCCTAATAACTAGTGGTTGACGATTATGGATTTTTTTTATGGCCAATGCCCATGCTGATATTTAAAGAGCAGGGTAACCGATGGCCAATATAAAAAGTGTATTTTCACACTACTTAATTTCAAATATTAAATAACACATGCATAATTTCTGCAAAGATTATTATTATTTTTTTTTTTTACATGATAAAATAACTGCTTGCTGAAATCATTAGAATTAAATAATGCAACCTTTAAAAGTATATATATATATATTATTATTATTATTGCATCACAAGGCAAAATGATAAAAAAAAATAAAATAAATAAAAACACTAGAATTATCATAAGTAATTATCTTAATATTTGCCTATCAATTGTTGGACAGAACTGTTAAACAAAACCTCAAATAATGGCAAATATTGGCCGATAATATCGGCCTTGGTAATATATCGGGTCAATTGCTGTTACTAACCATTTAAAGGATGAAACTGTGAGTAAATGTAAACTGGAAGGAGGGGATGGAGAGTTTGCCAACTCTGGCCGAAATGTTGGTCTGCTTTTCGTAGAGGGTCACAGAGAGCGCCCATCACCAGCTGCCAGGGGGAAAGACATTCATCCATCACACCTCCATATGCCACCCATTACAGTCACCTGTTTTCACACCTGTCTAATGCCAGCTGACCTCTTTCAACATCTGTTTACCAGGCATTAATTACTGTAGAGATCAGGAGAGACTAATGCTTCTTTAAGAGTATTTGAACTGACAGGTTTAATCACGGTCTGAGCGGCACTGTGAATCTAATGAAGGATCATCAAGGAGAGGAAACTGTGACAAAAAAAGGCTTGCAAGTGAAGACATTGGAAAGGACGCAAAAGAAAGAAAGAATTACAGAGAAAGAAAGAGCCACTGCAGTTCTGTCGTGCCCCACATTTGTCCCATAGCCCGGCACAGGACTGATGAGTCTTGCACTGCGATGTCACTGGGCCATGCCCCATCATGCCACCTCCTTCAAAAGCACATAATAAATACACTCGATCACAGCAGCCCAGGCCAACCGCCACACACACACACTCACACGCACACACAGAGGGAATTAATTATAGATGTACATTAAATTACTTTCATCTCCTCCCCTTTTGCAGAGATGGGACACACACAGCATAGTGACTGATGAAGCAGTATTTCAATACCTCCCTTAGCAACATGCAGGCTGGAACAGGCACACACACACACATACGGACATCCTTTTTGCTGCTCTGTGCCACTTTTTCAGCTTAAACAGATCTTCGCTGATTGCCTTATATTTCATCTGTAATCTTTTATTGTTCCGTGAAGGCGTCTGAAGACTACAGTAAGTCTAAATGCTGATCTCGGCACAGCAGTCTCACAGGGAAATGTCTCTGTAGTAACTTTTTTTATTTTCACAACTGTTAAAGCACTATCAATACTTGCATATAATCGCGTGTACTTAAATACTGTTCTTTTGAAACTTAAATGCATCAAAGAATCCTTTACCAGCCCCAAACTTTTGAATGTTAGTGTAAATCATTTAAGATGACAGATTTTTGTCTGAATTTTTAACCCCACATATTTAGCTTTGGGATGAATGATGTTTCTTTGTAAGAGTGTGTAGTGGACATATTGTCTTAATAATCAGGATTTAAAATAAATGAAACCCCTTTTTCATGCTATAGGACCCACAATCCCTATCTAGCCCTTCTTATTGATACTGATGCACCAAAAACAAAAGTAAAACATTACAAAAACAAACATAAAATGATATTTTTAATTACTTATCTGTTACTTAGCCAATTCATTTTAATGCATTACCATATGGCTTATATATCTTTAAAGTTGTAAAGTGGCCAATATAGTTTTAATTTTTATCTTTTTTTTTTTTTTTTTTTTTTTTTTTTTACTTTTTGGGTGTCTCAACAAGTAAAAACATCCATGATGCTTTGAGATGGAACTCGCAGTTCAGTAAGCGAGACTTATGTTAATTCAGCAGGCACTGTGACTTTGACAGATTCGTTGAATTCATTCAGTGAAAGATTCGTCAAACGAATTAAAAACTCATGAATTCGCAAGTCATTTTCAAGAGCCAGATTTATTACAAGAACTGGCTCACAGTGTAGTCTGTTGTTTGTGAGGAGCGTTGCCAATGACAAATCAACAGCTGTGACGAATTCAGTGAGTTCATTAACTGAAGCACTCTTCAGTAGGATTCATGCTGCCAACTCCTGAGTTTTTGAGTCATTTAAATGGTTCATAACAAGAACCGACTCATAAGAGTCATTTGTGCGTGAATCAGACAGGTCTGATTTTCTACATCTTGTGAGGAGCGTCGCAGCTGAAAAGCAATATTGTGATCTGCAACACAGTTAACCACAAACCTAATAAATGAATTTGAGAACTTATATTTTTCTGTCATAAGAACAGCACCATTTTCACACTTTGCCCGACCCACTTATTTCCACTCTGAAAACCACCGGTCTAAACGGATCATAGAGCAGCAAGTCGTTTTAACATTATACATGAGCTGAATCCAACTTTTCTCACATCAGTGTTATAAATGGTGGAGTTGATCTGGGATAAGGTTTTTTTTTTTTTTTTGGTCATAGTGTGTATTAATGTGTTCTAGCATGGGTCATTTCATAACCTTTGGACACAAGCTCATAAAAAAAGGAAAGCTCTGTAAAAGCCAGACCATGAAGGACAACACTTACAAACCAAAGCACTAGGGAATGGATGACGAGGGTGGGGGACATAAAAGACGAAAAATACAAAGGGTGCGCAAGGGTCGTGGAATCAAGTAGAGACAACCACACTCAGCTAGCGTGCAGGCCTCTCTCAATCTCAAGGGCTTTCTTCTGCGTCCTTTGCCTTGTCCCCAGACCTTGAACAGGGCCTGCCTAATTTATTGGCCTGGCAATTTGCTGAATGTGAGAGAGTATGTGTGTGTGTAAGAAGGAGAGAGAAAAAGAAAAATACATTAGAGAGAGATATATAGAGAGTTTTCAGCTCCAAGCTACTGGTTCAGAACATCCGGGACTCACTTCATTAGCTAGTCACGCCCTTAGCTATGACATTTCAAAACTTGTTACCCAGCTTTCTAATTGGCGTGAAAAATTGAACAAAGCTCCAAACAGTCATGACTGCATAGTAAATCCTGATCTGACACCATGTTTTTGTCCTTGGGAGAGGGTTTGTCCCCCTTTTATTCTAGTTACCATTCTATGGTCATTATCACAGTTTCCAAACATTCAAAATATTGTATTTTAGGGTTTCTGGTTGACAAGAGGTAAAATAGGCAAAAAAAAAAAAAACAAGTCAAATGAATTTTAACAACTAAAGTTATTATTAAGACTCTGACTTTACATCATTCTAAAGTATTTTTAAGGAAAAATTCTCCTGTTAACATATGCGTTGGAATGAACTTTATTGGAAATGCAATTTTAAACAGAATGAAATAAAATTTGAAGAAAATAAAAACAAATAGCAGACTTGCTTAAAACAGAATAAATTAATTAGGCATGTTTTTTTGCACAAGAGACAGCCCTTTGAATTTCACAAAAGACAGTCTTTTAAGAAACAATTTACATATTTGTTAAAATTCAGTTCATTAATAAAGAAGGGAAATGGTTTTGCAATTTTAATGTCTCTCTATGTTGTTTTCTATCTTTTTGATGAAGCCAATGTACGTGCTCTGTTTTTTGACCTTTGATCTTTGCTCTACTCCACAGAGCCCCTCTCATGAGTCGTTTGCCTCTCCCTGTCCCTTACGGTAGTCATTCACTGTGAACAATAAGCAACCTGCAGTAAGAAAAACAGCAGCATACAGGTCATACATGTTCCAGTAGTTGTCAAACCTGCCTACCATGCTTCCTGGAAGGTGTGGCAAGTGTTTTGTGTGTGTGTGTTAGAGCTGCATGATTCTGAATAAACTGAGAATCACATTTTTTATTTTTAATGAATTATTAAAAAATTAAATTAAAATTTAAATATTACAATTATGAAAAAGTGGTTTGAATGAATGATTCAATGATTCAATGACTTATAAATACTTCACTTTTTTCATTACTGGATGAATCAGCGTTTTCGAAGGAATATCTTGAATGAATGATTCAATGACAAATTTGTTTGACAAAAAAAATGTTTTTTAACAGTCACTTGTTGCCAGTAAAACAATGCAATTGACAAAAATGTTATTTAAAGCCCCAGTTACTTTCAAAAAGTGATTTTCTCTATTTTGATAGACATCAGTGTTTATATCCGAACTATAAACATTCATCCCGGTATTTCTGTGTCATACAGAAACAGTACTGTGTAGATGAAAAGACGGTTTGTGAAGCTGTTTCTTACCTAACTTTTTAGACAGTATTTTAGTGTCATGCTAAGATGCAATTAAAAACCATGAGCTAATGAGTTTTTCCGCTGTGCAGATGATGATGAGGGCGTTCTTTTTGCCCTTCGCTCTGCGTCACACCAAACAACCAACCGCCAGAGTTTGATTGATCACGTTCAGCGTTTCGGGGTGTTTGCAGATGACCAGGGTCCTCATTAGGGCCTGTGCCTGATTGGTGCACCGATAATGAGTCTCCATCTGGTGGTCACCCCTAATTTTTTTCTTTTTGTTTCCTAATGTATTCATTGGTTAATTATTACACAGGTAAAAGCATTTAATGAGTGAAGGGCTGATCTGAGATTCATTAAGAGCACAGAAAAGCAAAAGGCTAATTACTGCAATTTCCTGTCTTCTTCCTCATTAGTTTGACCTGCAGGTTTTGGCAGTGGGATACGGATTCTGGTCATAACAAGGAGCTGGGGCATAAAGGGGAAATGTAATGACTCTGTCCTGCGAAGGAGAGAGCTAAAAGTGTATTTGTGTGGGTATGCCTGTGGACGGGTGCTTATTTACTCCATTAAACATGGGTTTCAGAAAGGGGTCACAGTGAGGAACTAGTAGGCCTAAAAAATCCAACTCATTATAAAACACAAGAATAAATCTGTTGAGGTGGGCACTTCCTGTCCAAATACAGGCCAATGCGGTTTGTTTACCTGTGCCACCAAAACTGGACTTTGCTGCAATAAGAGTCAGCCTTGTTTATATCCACTGGGTTGGGTTAAATATCTAGAATACTTTTTGAAAGTGTTTGTGCATGAATGTGTGAATTTTTTTGCCTTTCCTTGAGTTTATATCTAGAAGCTTCTAAAGAAAGCAAAGGAAAGTACTGCCGATGTCCAACATACTGCATCAAGAAAGTAGGCCTATATACTGTAGACCTCTGTTGTAAGTAAACAGTGTTCAGATGCACCAAAATAAGGACATATTTTTCCCCTTTGGATTTACGTAGTACAAAAAAAAGTTATTTAGAAGTACAATAGAAGTCCTCAATAATAGCTGACCATCTGAGGTATGATGTAATGTGCTGTTAACACATACAGAGGCTTTGGTCAGCAGCCTAGGGTCCGTTGGGCAGTTCCTGGCGTTTATTGTTGGCCGATAGGGATGGCGGTGAAGTAAGCGAGTGTGAGGTGAAAGGAGACTTCATTACGCCTCCAGCTACTTATGCTTGGAAAACGTTCCGTAATTTGTGTATAGAGCCAAATCCTCAAGCGGGCGTGCACCGCAACTCAAAGCGGGGCGACTTGATTCACAGCAGTAAATAAGCGTGACCAATTACTGCCTTTCTTTCCCTCCCCAAGCTCACCGCGAAATCTCACTCACCAACCATAATCCAATTCTGCTGGAATGTCTTACAATAATGACACCCTGGAAAGCGTCACAGCGCCACTTCTGTGTACTCACATTAGGCAGGAAGGCTACAGAGAGAGAATAACTGTTGTTGGCTCGGCTCTGATTTTGTTTGTTTTGTTCTGTTCAAAACTACTTTATTAAGCCTCAAGTCTGACCTTTTCCTTTGAGAGAAAAGTAAGGGAAAGTGAAGAATGGTAAAGCCACGGTAAATGTCATTGTCCTGCTATGCCTGAGACCAGCGGTTAATACCTATGGCGAGACAGGGGATAGGAAATATTATGGTTTACTCAGATGAAGAAATCTTTGAGGCTTTGGCTTTGGGGTGAAAAGGGAGAAAAACAATGGCTTACCGACCTTTTGGTCATGGCCCTTAAATCATATTATAATGATTAAATATTTAAATACTATATAAATGTAATGAATAGATGTATAACAGATATAGTACTTCAGTGTTGAATATAATATTTAAATATTAATGTTTCTGCTCCAACCTGAAATTTTTTTTTTATACTTCTCCTGGTTCTCAATGGTTAAGAATACTTTAATATTAAATATTGTATAAATGTAATACGTGTAAATATACACACGGTTCAAAATGGGTTTATTTGGGCTTTATTTAAATAGATTTATACCTTTATTCAGCAAAGATGCATTACAAAGATCAAAAGTGACAGTAAAGACCAATTGTACCAGTTTTATTTTAAATAAATCCTGTTCTGTTGAACTTCATATTCAATCCTGAGAAAAAGTCAAATGTAAAAATACTGTTTTCATAAAAATATTAAACAGAACTGTGTCAATAAGTAATGTTAATCAAATAAGCATAGAATGTTTTCTGAAAGATCTTATGAGACTGAAGACTGGAGTAAAGGCTGCTGAAAAAAAAATCATACCAACTCCAAACTTTTGAATGCCAGTGTGTTCATATAATTGTTATACTGAAATGTTTAAAATATTAAAAATATTTCAATATTAAAGGTTCTGCTTGGCAGAAACAGAAAATCCCAGCACAAAGATATACTCTTCTACCATATACATAATGTTTTTGAGTAGAACATTCAACAAGTTGCCAAAGCACAATTTGGTCCAAAAAGCACCAACCATGATGAATGCAATCCCCAAAAAAGCTGGATTCACCACTAGACCATGACTGGGGGCACAAAACAAATGGGACATTCAAGCCAGAATCCAGTTGGTAGAGGCTAGTTCCAGGCCTGGCAAATGTGTTCCAGGCAAGAATGTCTAAATAATGGTGGTGAGTATTCATTCAAGTCACAATGTTTGGCTGATGGGGCACAGTGGATGATGTTGAGTACACAGCCAGTTACCTAAATGGGGAAAAAATAATCATTTGCAAAATGCATGTTGATGGCTTTAAAACTGACATTTTTCAACAGTTAGTCCTACACTAAGCTGGTGGGCTGAGCTAAAATCTATATCTGCTGCAAGAAAAAAATGCTCATATTGATAATGCAATTTGAAAGGTCATGTTTGATAAATCACTTTTTATTTAGTGTGCTTCGTAATAGGCTAACACAGTCTGCCTTATCAAAAGAGTTCATTAAATATCAATTTGTGCTCTTCAAAACAATGTTAAATTGTGAGTTTGGTTGAAAAAGATGTAACAATGACAATAAAAAAGATTGAAAGCCTAGTTTTGGACTAAAAATCGATCCTAAGCCGAAAATGAAGTATCACTTAACATTACTCTGCCTTAATATGTATTGAAAAGTCTTGTTCGACCAGCCAGGACTAAGACAAACAGATAAAACATTGCTGATTTAGAGGAGCCAGAGGAAAACTGGACTTCTTGCCATGGCAGCAAATCCATGTGCTAGGGGCCTTCTGGCTTGGAAATACATCCCAGTAATCGTCAGGGAAGGCCGAAGGTTGGAGGAGAGCCCAAAGCCTGTGAAAAATAAAGATTGAAACCAAATGAGTTCCATTTCCGAGGCTAGTGTGGCCATTCCTAAATGTGGTGTGGTCTGTGATTAAATTAAGACCATTTCTGCTCTGTGCACATTAGGGTTCCATTTCATTTCACATTGGCAACTAAAAACTCATTAACGGAAGCTGAAATAATTTCAGAAATGATTCCTCTATTTAAATGGTAATAAATTAGAGACTCTGGACAATTCACTGGGCGCAGCCTCCTTCACCAAAAAAATCCAATTTAATGTGGCTTCATCTTCCAAATGAACATCGCCCTCATCTTCAACTACAGAGAGAGATGTAGGTAAAGAAAGGTTTCTCATTTCAGAGGTTTTTTGCTGAACAATGATGTCTATAAACCTTTGAATATGAGTCTTCTTGTTTTAATGACGTCATTAAAGTTTTCATTAGGATTGTGCTTTGTGCGACTGTTCATTTAGAAATTCAGAGATAATTGAGATCATGTAACACCACATCCCAGAAGCAAGGATTTAGGGCATTACAGGCATCAGAAGACATCAGAGGCAGACTATCTTTTACTGTTGTCAGCATGATGTATGTGTGCAAGAGGTAGAGAATTCCAGGAAGTGACAACTTTCCTGTCAGAAGGAGCCAGTCAGCATTTCTCAAGTTATATGGTTGAGTTCCTGAAAATGTTAAAGGAGAGGGGGTGACACTTTTTGTGAAAAGTTTTGAAAACGTTTCACAAATACAGCACTTTCTGGAACTGCATTTTTCCATTTGGAGGTCATCTGTGAACAAGACCCGTTGTCAAAATGATGGCAGATCAGCTCTGGCTGTTCGCTGGCTTCAGAAGTTGTAACATTGGCAGATTAGTTCTGTATTGATGCTATGTGTGAACAAAGCTGTAAGATTAATGGTTTGAGCATGTGCAAAGTCAAGAGTTCGAGCCTATCGTAAAGTTCTTTAGAAGCTCATGCAGTTACTCCATGCCGTTTAGTTATAAACCTGAGACATGGGAGTCAAAAAGTGTGATTGTGGAAAGAAATATTGTCAGCTTGGACAGCTTGGGGGTCTCTGGGTTCGGGCTATATTCTGAGCTCGGAGCCCTTCTTCAAGACAGCATGCCAAATATGCTTACTATTTGCTAAATCCTATTATATGTGAGTGCAAACTAATGAAAAAGCTGTTTAGAAGTCACCCTACGTCATTTTCCTAAATGCATGTTTTTGCTCTTATTGAGAACAATTCATACATGCATTTTTATTAAAACTTCTCTTGTGATGTACGTCTGACTTCTCCAATAACTTGATTAAACTTCTTCAGTCTCTAAGCTTGCATTCAGATTGCCCTATCCAGCAGTCATAACACCCTGTATCCCACAACTGGTTGCCCAATGTCCTTAAGCAGGGTTGGGCTTGGCCAGTACCTGGATCCATTACCTGGATACCGCACTTTGAGCCAAAATAGTGGCGCTTGCTCTAGTACTAATTTAGTTATTATTAATAATTTAATAAGTTATTGCTCTTACATGCATCACAGCATGAAAATCATCAAATATTTTGTGATTCATAGTAGTGTAAGAAATGTTAAGTTGCATGCTTGGACTTATTATTTACTACTTAGTATTTAGGCTTACAGAAAGCGTTTATAGTCACTGCTGCACTTTGGGATGCCATGTGGCCACAGAGGTCACTAATTCCTTCTTTATCTATACTCCTGTCCTCTGTGGCAGGTTGTGGTAGGGTAATGAGGCTCGCTGGGCAGGCCTTCAGGGCTGGCACATGCACCACACTCCTGTCCCGGGGCAATGGGATGGCACAGATGTAATTACATTCAGAGAGTGAAAATGAGAGAAAGAGACAAGTCAGAGGTCTACAGGCCATGTTCTTTTCCCTGAGCATGCATTCTCAGTGCTCCGAGGAGGGACAGTGGGACCATTGTGATCTGCGGAGACTTGTTTTAGAAGTTCACAGAGACCCAAAGGGCTAAATAATGAGAAACAACTGGAAATCTGGCTTTCGCTAAATAAAGCCCAATGATATATACTCCAGAGTGCTCATCTACTCACCCTTCAGCAATATCAACCAAAACATGTTTGGCTGTAAGCTGGACAAATTACTGTCAGTGAGGTGGTTTTTCAGGCAATTTGAAGAAGGAAAATTTCACAAAACTGCAATGAAAACAGTTTTATTCGCATTTACAGGTCATCTGGCGTACATAAAATTCACATGATCATTCTTTAATATACTATAACCTCCTAGAAACACTTTATAGATGGCCGCTCCAAAGTATAAAGGGCTTTCTTTACCATTATTGCTTGGATAACCCCATTTACTCTGCGGTGCATTAGGCTCTGACATGGCTACCAGAGCTGATCGCTACCACTCTAGTCAATGCTTGTGTTTATACCAGCTGCGCCAGAAGCGTCTCTCTGTGCTGCTTCGCAAAAGACACATGCCTGCGTCTCCTTCGATTAAAAATACTGGCTAGTGGCTGCAATATACCTAAACCTACCAACATCAGTCACCATCATTTATCACAGGAGTTTGTAGACTATTTACCAGTTGGAAAAGTCGTAACTAATAGCTTTGATTGAAGCAGGATAGCAAAATATTTTTTCTGCATAAAATTCAACAAGATTTTACATCTTGAACTCTAGATCTACAAATGTGTAAAGATTGTGAATTGAGTTTAGCTTTTTTTTTTTTTTTTTTATTCAACATGAATTTATGAAGATGCTGTGAATTCAGTCATTACAAATTTGTACTATGGTACAATTTGCACTAATTGTTCAACCTTTTTCAAGTGGAATTTTCAGAACGACGTTTCATGTGCGAGGTACTGCATAATATGCAAGATGTGAGTGTGACTGTCAAACACATCCATCTAGTACTGATAAACAATGGGAAAACAGCATAGTGTAAAGGATGGCATTGTGTATTAATATTAATTGTGTCTAAAATGTAAGTTACTTGTTATTAAGTTGTTCATTAAATCATTTATTTTATAAAAGCAATATCACAGTCGAAGTCAAGAGGCTGGTCTGAAGAACAGCTCTTTCTATTGCTTAATTATTAAGAAAATTGACAGCTCTTATATCACAGCATCAGAACGGTTGCTTTCTTATGTGCAAATGTGTGATAGTGTTTTATTAGCATAGCAACACCTCACATCACTAGCTCTGAACACCTGCCTGCTCATATAGCGATTCTTACTGCTCACATGACATAGAGATAGAAAAACAGCAAAAGAAAGAAAAGCATTTTGATGAGAAAGATTTGTTCAGTACCATTACGCCTATAAACTCTCAAATATCAGTCACCTACAAGATTGCTTCTCAATTCATCTCATATCCTCTCCAACTGTAATAAAAACCCATTCCTGATGACACCTATTAGGTCTCAGTCACGTATCGTATTGAAGAAAACAACCCCGAGCAACAAGAGAAACTTACCAGCTAAATGATGCACATCAGTCTGCTACTGTAGGTTTTTTTTTTTTTTTTACTTTTTCTTTTTGTCATATAGCCAGGGTTTTAAAAGATTCATAAAACATGTATACATTTTAATTTAGTTAAAAAAAATAATGTTTCTAAATTATTGTACTTAATAATGTTTATTTCATTTAAATAATGATTGCATTATGTAAGTTGGCAAAGAATAAATGCAATTATATATATATATATATATATATATATATATATATATATATATATATATATATATATATATATATATATATATATATATATATATATATGGTCTTTAATAATGTTTAATTATTATAAATATGTGTTTAATGGCATATTTCTTCTAAGCAGTCTATTATTAATGAAAGCCAGTATCATTGATACCTGCAGTGTCTCTATTAATTGCATTTAAGTATTAGTCATTTAACATTACAGTATAACTTAATAGGCTTTGAAAACAAATTACAATTTGTAATTGCACTACACATTGTATATGCATAAACTATAAAGTGAATATAGATTAATCTTTATTCAAGCTACTACAATTTTTTAGTGAAGAGCGAGTGATCTCTTTGTCTTTTGTTTTTGATTTACATCAATGGCAGACTGCAGCAGGTTTTACTTTAAAAGCAGTGCTGTCTTTTTAAAACCTGATGCACATGACATATATATGATATGTACACATATGGGCATTATTAATATGCTGCCTAGATGATGACCATGAGCAATTTACTTTTCCTGTGTAATCAAAATATTTATGTTCAGGTCAACTTAGGCCTTTGCAATTGTTGTTATGAGTACAAATAATTCATATGACTGATCTTTTAAAAGCATTGTGAAGACAGTTTTGGAAATTAATTGGAAAACACATTTATTGTAGACTTAAAAAAAAAAAAAACAGTTCAGTAATCAAAACATTTTGGATTCTTGTTTCACCCCTAGGACAGAAAATGAATCATATTCCATCTACCTTACAATGTCACAGTGAAAGAACAATAGAAAACATCAATCAAAAGACACTTCCACATAAAAGTGATTACTACATGCACGCGTCTTTCCAGGCTTACAAAATATACAACCCCTCATAATTCAGCATCTCTCATAAACATAAGGAAGATTACACGTTTGCGAGACATGGATCATTTTCAAAGATTACAGTTACCAGCTGACGACGGCATGATTATCCTTCATTGCAAATGCTTAGGCCTACAACCTTGAAAAGCTTTTGCGATTTCTCTTTAGGTTATAAATTACATAGGAAACCGCATGTCCTCGTGAATAAGCACCAGACATGAATACATTTCTTACAGGCTCAAAGGAAAAAAATGAGGATGAAAAATGCAAGCATGAAAGTCCTTCATTTCACATGAGCTGCAGGCATTCTGATTGTCTCCACCGTAATGGATTTAGTTTTTATGTCATTGCTTTCTAAACAAAAGAAATAGCAGTTGTGCATTTGTCTCGTTTCAGTGAGGTGGGCTCTCCGGTGGTATCAGGGGTCTCTCTTCCATTACACTTCCAACAGCCCGACTGCCAAAGTCAAAGCCGCTCAGGTGAGCTTATGATGGAGCTCCAGCTGGGAGCTTTTGTTTTGTGTGTGTGGTGGAGAAGCGGTGGAAGCGTGTCTGATGTATTCCTGCTGTCTTTCTTCCACTGCATATAGGGTGACATTGGGGAAAGTGAAGCCAAGGGCAGTATGATGAAACCCTCTGCCTTTGCTATTACACATGGGACCGCTGGGTCTCACACTCGTTTTCTCCCTTGTCTCGCGATCTGTCTTTTTTTTCTTTTTTTTTGAATATGTTCTTCCTGCATGCTGCTGGCATAATAGACACTAAGGAACCCGTTTATATGGTAGGCTATATTAGATGTGTAATATAACTGTCAGTGTTGATTGTGTCTTAAAATGAATTCTGAAGGTTTTTTTTTTTTTTTTTTTGATTTTAGACCAGAAGTCTGTTAGATAATTTGACAAGTTAATTATCTCATTTGTCACAATTTTGGAGCAAATGAATATTCAGTTCTCCTCCTAATTTGATGATAAATAGGTTTCTGTTGAATAATTCAATTGCACATACCCCACTATGAAGGAGAAACTCTTTAAAGTAGATGGTCAATTCAAGTGAAGCCAAGTGAGATGAAAGCAGAAACTCCAGTCAGATCAATATGACTGTAAGCTCAGGCTGATTTATGAGACATAACCACTTCATAGATAGAAAAGCAGTGAAAACAGCCATTCTTTCATAATTGAAAGGCACAAAGAACTGAAAGGAGCATTGAATGAAGCCTGGGTTTGTATTTTCTTTCCCCTATTTGTGATTTTATATTAAGAGAAACCTAGCTGCCTAGATCACTACAAAAGCATTCTCCTTACTTTACATTCATAGCTTCTTTCTACATATGAATGAAACATTTTAAACTGAATGTTTGCTGAAACAATACAATGACTTTGCTAGTAGTACCCAAAAAATAAGGCTGTTTATCAGCCAGGACATGCAAGCAGGGCCATAAATAATAATAATAATAAAAAAAGAAGTACCTAAGACCATATATTTCATTGTTATAGTAGTGCAAGAAGTTGGAGATGAGATATAACTTTTTCTCAATGTACTGTGTATATATATATATATATATATATACTGTATATATATATATATATATATATATATATACACACACACACACATATATATATATATATACACACACACACACCTATATATATAAAGAGTTTAAGAGACATTGCTATTTTTTATCATTATTATGCCATATACATTGTTACATATTTTTTAAACCTCATATTAGTCAAAGGACTACATGTAATATTTACACTTTTAAAAATTAATTTGCAACAACACAGTTCCAGTTAAAAGACAAAAGGGTGAATGTACAGTACAGTGCAAAAGTCTTAGACCATTAGTATTTCACAAAAAACAAAAAAGGTTTTAAGCTAGTTATTTCTATATGTTGCTTTAGTGTGTCAGTAGGAAATAAGTTAACTTTTCCAAACATTCCTTTTGTCATTAATTGTAATAATACAGTGAAATTTTTGTATACACAAGGAGTCTGACAACAACCAGTGCTCCACCCAGAGATCTGATCTCATCATCATCCAGTCTGTCTGGAATTACAAGAAGAAACAGGAAAAACCGAGACAGACTAAATCCAGAGGAACTGTGGCAACGTCTCAAAGATGCTACAAGAAACCTTCCTGTAAAGCTACCTGAAAAACTATGCACAGGTGCACCTAGGACAAATGCTGTTTTAAATGCAAAGTGCAGTCACAACAAATGTTGATTTGATTTAGTTAATTGATAAATAAAATCTATTTATGGCATTATTTTTGAAAGCACCCTCACTTTACAGCATTTTTTACACAAGTGCCTAAAACTTTTCACAGTACTGTAGCTTTGTAGGTGGGTTTCTTGAAGCATCTTTGAGACGTTGCCACAGTTCCTCTGGATTTAGCATGTGGCCAACTTCCTATATCAGTTCTTTACTCATTGCAAAAATATCAGCACCACTCATTTACTTTTTATTGTTTTATTTTTCAAATTATGTGCAAGGTGATTTTCACAGTAGAGATCAATAAATGTTTACTAAACTCTCACACCATACATACAAGCAAACCAAATACATAAAAAAATGAACAAAATGTAAAGCAATAATGCAAAAGGAAAAGAAAACACTGTTTAAATTTCTGTGGATAAATTAACTGCAAGCTGTGACAAATGGAAGAACTGGCTGTAGAGCATTCACACCGGCAGCAGCCAACAACACAAAAGTATAATTTATAAATTCTTTCCAAGCTTTTATTTAACATCTGGTGTTTTGGAAAGTAGCACTGCCATAACTTATTTTCTGTAATGCTTTGTGTTCTTCAAGACTGACGCAATCACAAAGAAACAAAGGAACACACACAGAAAAAAAAAGAAAAAAAAATTGCTTATGTTAATGTCCGTGTTTTGTGATTCACAATTTTTTAACAGAGCAAAATCATAAACTCTAACAAACCTAACAGTAAATATTAAAATTAGAAGAAGAAAAAACCACACTCACCCATCTAAAAGGACGGGGAAAAAAAAAAAACGATTTTCAACAAAAAAAATCTTTTTAAAAACTGTGCAAGTACAGCAAACATATGGTACAGTATATTACACATACAACAAACCATTTAAATACAGTACTGTGTATCGACAATAATCCTGAGAAGTGTCCATTTCTGGTTCCTGCGCTACTGAGCGTATGCAAGTATGTGAAACGTGCGGCAACTGCACCAAAGCCAATGCAATTTCTCATCCCTCTCCCTTCACCAAAGCCCCAGATGAAGCTGGGCCTCACAGGCGCCCAAGAGCCCGACATGAGAGCACATCAGCTGTCCTATTTAAAGATGCCGTTCACCACGTCCTCAGTCTCTGAAAACAGAGCGCTGTATTCTGAGAAGCTCTCAAGGGAGGAAATAATGTAGTGCAAAATCAGGAACCTGCATGACGAAATAAACATGAGGCTGGAAAAACAACACAAATGTCGAGAGACAGTAACTTATAAGACTGACATCTTTTGGAAGCGTCAAGCAATGACAGATGGCTGTAAAATCACTGTATATTCTGTACAAGATTGTCAAAAAAGCAGCACCAAAAACAATTCTTCTCTGTAGTTTGAGACTGGAAGATGGGGGGATGGAGGGAACAAAGAAAGAAAGTGTTCATTTACAGGGAAACGCTCATATAGGATGACTGGATTCATTTGTGAAACAGTCCTTTCCTAAAGTTAAAGCACCTTAGTGCAGAAGCAAACTGAACTGTAAGACTTTATAGTGGCTGTTCTCACTCCATCACTGATGCCTGGGCTTTTCATGTGAACAGGCACTGTAACATCCCTGGATAGCAACACATCTCGTTGAACCTTAACCAACCCATGATGGCAAAACAAAGGCTCCATTCCATTTTTCTGGAATTATTAACGAAAACATCGCTTAGGTTTCTAATGCACTTTATCTAAGGGACAATGACAGAACACCTGTTATTGCTGCCATGGGGTGCAGGCTAAGACTCCTTGAACACGTTTTGGCATTTTGGGGGCATCTATCTTCTGCACCTGTGGGTTTCAGATACGAGGAGTCAATAAATGACAGTGGAATGTGAGCATCCACATTTTGGCCACCTCTTCTCTAACCCTATCAATGTTCTCTCTTGAGCTGAGCTGTGTTTGGCTGTCAACAAATTGCCCACTTTTGATTTCAGCTACACATAAAGCTGGTATCCTTTTTTTCTTCTCCAATATGGAGGCTGAGTAAAATCTTGTAACCTCACTAAAGATCTGGCTGGTGATGCGAAATTGCAAAGATACAGATTTTGATGTGGGAGCTGGGCTCAACGAAACATCATAAAAGCAGAGTCCAAATGAAAATTAAAAACTGATGAGATGTTTTTAGCACATGGGTTGACTTAAAAGAAAAAAGAGCCACCTACGTGTACATCTTGGCATACAAATTGCTTTCCATTAATAATCAAAATTCTCTAACTAAATTCTTAAGCAAACCACAGAGTCAACTTATTCAGCTGAAAACCTGAAAGAAATTACAATAAAAAAACTCAGTATTCACACTAACAGTGAGCAAAAATGCTCATCATACCCGTATGAATATTTATAGCTTTACATATTTATTTTTTTTCCACCTAGTTGACATACTGCTTGTCCTTAAGGACATCAACTGCTCATGTTCGCCAACAATGCATGCCAACAACCCAAGCCAAAACAGCAACAAAAACTTTAGATATAAAGGAGCAGAAACAACTCAACATCTGCAAAAAAACTAATGATAATTGCACTTATGATTCACTTTTCTAACTGTAAAACAAGCGATTGTTTGGGTTCTTTGTGCACCATTGTCTAACATAAAATACTGCTTTTTTTTCTTTTTCAAACAGCACCCTCGAGTTTATTGATTGAAACCTTTAACGCTTTAAGACTTCCCCTGCAGTTCTGGTGTTGGGGACACAAACAGCACCATGTATTGAGCAGTACCATCATCCCTCTTCTCCAAAAATATTGATCAGCTGTCTCAAACAGCACATCCTCGACGCTCACAGCACTTTCTGAAGACACTGAGGGTATAGTTTGGCCACCACACACTCAAAATGGCGGCCGAGGTCCCAGAGGCGGTCCGGCGTCTCGTAGACCTTTGTCCATTGGTCAGCTTCACTGTCGTACTGGTAGAGAGAATTCTTGCGGCTGGTACGAAACACGTGTTCTTCTACCATGACTTGCGTAGCTCGAACAAACAGATGCAATCTGCCCTGAAGCAGAAGCACCTTGATGTAGGGGCTGGTCGCTTGCTCGAAGGGGAGGTCTCTTTTACGGCACCAGGTGTTCTGCTCGATGTCGTACACCTCCACGGTAAACGTGCGCTGGTGGTTTCTGCAGATGCCTGCTATGTAGTAGATGCAGTTTTTGTACAGGGCGGCCAAGCCTTGAGTACGGGGAACATTCATGGATGGTAAATGCCCCCAGTAGTCTTTGCGTGGGTCAAAACAGAAGAAGTATTCTCCTGGGAAACATCATAAAAAATAATAAAAAGAGAATGATCAATATCCAAACGGATGGCCAAAATGGCTAAATATGTCATTAATATCACAAATTAGTAATTTATATTAAGGAGCACCAAAATTATACTACTTGTCCACTCACAAGGTTGAAAACTTTTAGTTTTTATTTTTAATATTTTGAATGACCTTTTTATTGTTATATTTTTGCTTTCATTTTAATCTTAGTTAAATTTTCAGTCATTTTATGTAATGGTCATTTTTATTTATCCTTGTTTTGTTTTTTAAATATTAGTATTTTAAATTTGTTGTTTAGTTTTATTTCACTGTTAGTTTTCAAAATTTATTTTCTTTCCAGTTAGTCATTAAAGTGCCTCAAACAAAATTAGAATAGCTGCCTTGGCAACTTACTGTTTATATAAACTAATATCTATATTTTATTTCACATTTATTTCAATTAACAAACGTGTAGTTATATATATATATATATATATATATATACACACACACACACATTTAATAATAATGCTTGTTGTTGTCATTAATATTTTTACATTTTTTATTTAACTGATTACAACTTTACCTTTTTCAAACAGGTGTGATATTATTTTTTTAAAACTAGAGAAAGCATGTTTCAGTGTGTAATATCGACATTAAACAGTCTTTATTTCAATTTCTATGGCATTGTCTGTTGAAAATATTCAGCGGCTGAAATTTCGGTCCATCCCTAATATGAAATACTAGTCTAGCTGTTTTGTGCTCTCAGTTATTGCTGATTTTGCTGAGAGAGGTGAACCCACCTGACCTTGTTATCCAAGTAGAGCAAAAAAGACATGACAGGCCAATGAATTACAAGGATATACGTGTTTGCACACTTTGATGACCCTGATTCAGGGTGACTCTGCAATAACCCCACTCACCTTGCAGCACATAGATGCGGTCCTTATACTCTACTGTGCTGTGGAACTCCATGGCCACCGGCATGGGACTGACCGCTGTCCAGCAGTTGTCTCTGGCATCATAGCACTCCACAGATTTCAAAGCATTTCGTCCGTCCCCTTCATACACTCGACCACCCAGAGCGTAGAGTTTCCCGCAGCAGTGCACTAGCCTGCAGCCGATGCGTGCCCGCAGCATGGGCGATCGCGGGAGCCACCTGTTGCCAGCATGCTCGTACTGCCAGAAGTCACTCTCCGCGCGATGGTCAATGCACACCTCACTATTGCTCGGCCGATAGCCTCCAGCGATGAAGATGTCGTTCTCTGACGAGACCAAAATGCCAACCTCTCTGAGGTCATTGGGTGGCTTGCAAAGCTTGTACACCTTCCCGGCAACAATGTCCAGGCAAGGCACGGTCTGCTTCTTCCCTGAGTGCTTGTGAGCCGCGTCGAAGCAGATGACCATCTCTGATGCTGTCATACCCAGCCGCTGTGGGCAGCCATTGGTGCCATTGAGCCAACCCTTATCCGAGGGTTCCCTGGACAAGGCCAGGGCAAAGGCTGGGGGTATACGGCTCAGAAAGGCCTCATCCAGCAGGGGCAAGCGGATGCATTTGGCAAAAACTTCAGGTAAATCTGCCTCCCGACGTGAGCAGTCATACTCCAACCAGTGCACGATGCTTTCGTACACGTGTTCCTCTTTTTCAACGTTCAGATCGTCACTGTTGAGAATGCTGACCAGCTGTTCTTTGGTCAGATGAAGGAACTCCTGCTCTCCCATCACGCACAGAAACTTCTTGCGGATGTAATCCTGCGAACGCTCCCACAACTCCTGATGGCCATAAGCATCTGCAAACATGAAGACCCCGATGCAGTTCTGAGGGTCCAAACGGCTGATCATAAACTGAGCACATTGGTCTTGGAGGGCTGGGATCTGGAAGATGCTGGCGGCAGTGAACAGTGCCTGCACGTTAGACTCGGTGAGAGTGACACGTGAGGTGTAAGCGTAGTCCAGAACCAAATGCATGGACTCAGACTCCACGCCAACAATCCGCACCTCCCGCTGACTGCTCTCTGTAAGGCCACTTGTGAACATGGATCTGACAAAAGATAAAACAAACACCATTACCATGTGAACAAAAAGCAGAATTGTCGACTGACTGAATTTTACCAAAGGAAAGGCGGCGGCTATGGCAATCATATTTACGACAGTATGTGTTTAGTCAATTGTGGTACTACAATGTGCGATTCCATTTCAGTACTTAACTCAAGCATGTTCAAAACTAAATAAGTGGCACTCCAAATTTTTATACATTTAAATTTTTTTTTACATTTAATGTGTAGTTTGTTAAAGCAGTGTTCCTGGTTCAGTACAAGTTAAATTCTATTTAAAGAAGAAAAGTCAACTCCAATCAAAGCTTTTTTAAAACCAAAAGTGATCAAACCGTTAATATGGATGCAAACCAGCAGGTCAATGCCTCAGGGGGTGAAAACTTGTTTAGCCTTTGCACATGCAAATGTCTCTCTGAGGTGGCAATATTTTAATTACTTAGCATCATCATGCTAGAGTTAACAGGTTTGCATGTTCATGACATCAAAGTTGAAAGACTGGAATTAACAAAATCATTGTCTACAATGATGTTATAATATTGTCAAGTGGCTATATTTTTTTAAAGAGTAGGCCTACATATTTTAATGTTTATTGCCTGCCCTGTATACTTACATTGGCTAACTGTAAACTATTTTTTTTTTAAACTGAATGACAAATGCTACTGATAGAGCTGATCTTGTATTGAACCAGGAACACGCCTTTAAAGTTTCTGCTGAATAATTATTGAAAAGTCTGACTGTCTGATCAGTTTAAAGCCATCATACCTATGTAAAATAATTGAACAGTTAAGTCTTTGCAGTAAATGAAGGGTCTGTGTTTCAATCTTAGCTTCTATCACTTCACAGTTTCTCAACAAATGTTACGAAAATGGTTTATACTTAAAGGTTTAAAGCATTGATGAGTGGAGGAGCCACCTGAAGTAAGGACTGATGGCAGCGAGGACATTTCTGTGACAAGAGAATGTTTTGCCATGGTCCACTTCCACGACAATGTCAGTCAGCTGAGCTTCGTCGTACAAGGCTTTAAGCTGCTGGAGGATGTTACAGGCATGAAGGGCATCTACCCCGTTGTAGCTTGTGCTTGTTGGAGTCCCATTCTGTACTTGTAACAGCTTTCCTATGTCTACAAGACAAAAGAGTTAGACAGCTGATTCCAGGTTTTACAGTAACAATAAACATTATAAATTACGAGTATGACTCTTTTGCAGTCAGTTTTAGTTTCTAGCTTTTAAACTCACATGCAAAAACGCTCAGTTCCCATATCACAATTTATTAGCTCTTTAGTTTTTTAGAACTACATTGAGTTTCAATGCAAAAATATTTAAGAGCTCATTCAACAGTTGTTCCAAACCCAAAGGCTCTGTGCAAAGTCAGTGACATCCAAGTTTACTTACTAGTATTCTTTTAGAGCTGTTCAGAACAACAACAACAACAAATAATCAGACAAAACATGTTACCCATTAACCAACTAACCAACCAACCACAGCCCCCACATGAGATTACTGTGAAACTAGTTAAAAGCAGGAAATCAAGCAATATGTTCCAATGAACTAGTATTGCTTTCGGCAACCTTAGACATTTAACACTCTCCTGATAATCTGATCGAAGAATTGCATTCAGTTACTGCGAGCAGGCGAGTTTCGGTGCTTAATTTATCAGATGTGCTAATCCAGGTAACGTTAGTGTTTTACCGGTTAGCACAACATTAGGCTAGTCCGGTGTCCAGACTAGAGCCCTTTCATAGCACTAAATAAACCGTGACAACGCATTGAATGTGACGAAAGTACAGAGTTACACGAGGGATAACGCAGCTGAATGAATTGTATCGTAAACCAGCAAGCAAATAAGCGAGTGTTTACACAGTCACTCGCTGAGCTAGTCTCGCTAGCCGCTACCTCTCCGTACTTTTCTGCCTATATCCAAACAACCACCGGAGTTCGCTGTATATTCGAATAAACCGTCTAACTCTATCTCGTTCCGTCAAAACTAAATAATATCAGCGATGAATAACGCGTAAACAGACTAGAAAACTTTTGGAAATAAGTTTGGATTTTGAAGAGAAGATCTAACCTCCACTGGCAGCCATTCTCCCCAATCTGTCGCACGGCGACTGGGAAAACGTCACTAATGGAATGGAGCCCCGGAAACAGGCAGCAGCCAATCAGCGTCGCCGAACGCTCGTGGCAGCCAATAGGCTTCCGAGGCCGTCTGTTTTTGCCAAATAGCTCAAAACAATATCAAGTGAGTTTATATTCCATCAGGAACGTCCGTGCTTTTGTGTTTGTGATATGAATAACTGATTATATATGAAGATAAACCATGGTTTAGGGAGTTAAATGTATACAGGTAATCATTAACAACTGGAACGTAAACAAATATTCAAGATTAGAGGGACTCAATATACAAGTTTAAGAATGGCTGAATGAAAATTAGTATTGTGATCTCTGCATACTGGTTTGAACGTGTGCTCTTCATATATATGTTGGTTACAGCCCTGAATAATAACAGGTGACAAATATATTTTATATATTTTATCTTATGTTTCTTCACATTTTAACTGTTCTAGTGCTACCTCTACCATAGCTTAAAGCTTAAAGGTAAAAAACCAGCTTGGTAACAAAAGGCAACACAGCTCCCGCTCTTTCTTTTCTTTTCTTTTCTTTTCAGTTCACTTAAGATTTATTTGTATAGTACTTTTAACAATAGTAATTGTTGTAAAGCAGCTTTACATAATTTCAGGCTCAGACCCCCAGTGAGCAAACACAATGCCACAATGGCCAGGAAAACTCCCTGAGAGTAAAGAAATGTTTGGAGTAATCAGTGGATTTTGGGAACCTTATTACAGATCAGCCAGGAAGAATTAGGCATTAGTTTAAAACAAATTGTAATATTTTTCTTCAGTTACTTTGATTTCTGTAGCTGTCATGCCAGAGTGTAGCTTCAGACAAGTGTGGATAGGTTAATATTTAAATGATTTAATATAAAATAAAATAATAACAGTGTTATGCTGATGTTGGTTAATGGTCACATGGAGGTGAACAAATAAAATATATATTTTTTCGTAAGTGTTTTGTTTTTAATTTGTATTTTTAGGATTTAATTATTTATTAGCCTTTTATCAACTCTTGCAAACCCCAATTTGGGAAACCCTAGTGTAGCCCAATGCCTAGTTTTACTTACCTATTCATCCCTCAGTTATCCATTCTTTCATTAATCTAAATTAACTGAAAATACTCTTCTTGTTTCTTACTTTGCAGTGAATAGTTGTACTATTCAATTGTTCTAGTCAACTTTATTTCTAAATCTCTCTCGCTAGATAAACCGCCATGCCGTTGTCAATTAGTTCAAGGAAACTTTAGGATTGTTTCAAGGATCATCTTCAATGATACAGATCTCTGTAATTTACAGTCATACTGTCTCACACATCACAATTTTTTAAGGTAATTTATTTCCTAAAATCGATAGTGGTCCCTGCTCCATTAGTACAGGCAGCCTGAATATGAATAATTTATGAATAATTTCCATTAAAACACTCTTGTTCTCATGCTTCCTGATTCTTGGCTCTGTGTGCCCTTATCTCAGGACAGAGGATAAAGGCACATGTTTTGGTCCAGCTTGAACTGTGTTCTTTTCTTCCTGTCAGTCTAGAACAGCCTAGAGATCAATTTTGACACTGTCTAACACTGCACAAAAAGGTGGTCCAATAAGGTGTAACTGCAATCCAGGCAATCAATTTCATATTTTTCCAATTCCTTTCCTCCACAACAACTAGAAAGGCCATGAAATTGCACTCAAATGAAAGGCTTTCTGTTGCCTTGGCTGTATAATATCTTTTTGCTTATGTTTACATTCCTAGAGCCTGCTACCTTTATATATAGTGCCAGATTTCCTGATATCAGCGCACCATATCATCATACTGCACACTTTGTAGTAACATCACAGCAAAGCGGATTTACTAATTTGAAATGCGAACAAGTCAAACTTGAAAAGCTGTATTCCTTACAAAATTCAGAATATGTTCAGGGCTGCAGAAAGCTACAATCATGCTATAAGGTTTTAACCTTGTAGTATTCCATCAGGAAAGTCTCTCCTGTCCAGTATAGCAGTCCTACTTGATAAGCTGCTGTACGTTTTATCTGAAGTTGCTTAAGGTATTTATGGCATGTCCATTTCAGCTTTTGACAGTAAAGACATTTGCTTTGTTAGCCACATTTTTCAAGATATGCATTCACACCTGCCAGGAATAGACCACCAGTAACAACAAATATGGCCTTGCTTGCTTTGCAATGCATCTCAAAGCAATTTATGCCATCATTAAGATTAGGCTATGATGCCATCAGGACCGGGACTAGGAGCACAGAGGTCTTGTATCACCCTGAAGGGATTTATTTTGTAATAATAATGGCTGACTGTACATTATCCTGCATCCATTATCCATGGATGCTCATCAAATAAACTACATGGACAAAATATTGATTTGAATTGAAATTATTATATAATTCCAATCCAGTCGTATCAAATTCAACAGAAGACTGCTTACTTTGAAAGTAACTAATGTGTGAGCTGTGCTTCATACATGGCTACACTATTGACAATAAACTTTTTAAGTAAAAGTGCATAAATTACAGTTTAAAAAACAACATATTTTGAAGAGGACTAAACCTTTTCATATGTGTGCATGTAAGGTGGAGGAAATGTGCACTGAGAGGAATTGCACTAGGTAATAAATTGACCCACCAAACACCTTTCAGGCTGTGAGACGATCTCACTTCTTTCACCGTCTGATGAAAGAGAGAAAGAGAGGGAAAGCGAAAGAGAGAAAAGGAGAAAGAGGTGTACAGGGAGCACAGATGCTGGAGCTGCAGAAATGAATTGCAGAGGAGACGCTGTAGGGGAATGAAACGAAAAGCAAGAGGAAGAGAAAGCAGGGGGTGTAATTGTAGTTTAAATGTGTGTTTTAGTCAGAGATGGAGGTAATAGGTTATTATATGCCTCTGGGGAGGCATCTGCAGATGCTAAGAGAAACCGTTCAGTCTCCCGCGTCTTCCCTCACCACCCGTGATGAGGCAAATACGAACGCGATGGGAGGCAGCTGTAAATACCTGCCCGAGCTTCCCACCTCATGTTTAAAAAGTGCCTCTCTACCCCCCATACGTGGAATGAATATGCGAGCATCTGCGAGTAGCATGTCCATCACTCATGGTTCCATCTCACAGACAGAACAATCTTCCTCCCTAGAACAGAAATGGAGCTTTGTGTGTCTTAACAATGGTTATCATACATGCAGGGGAACCACTTATTCAAATGACTGAACAATTATTTCTCAGTTTGTTTGCAGAGTTGAAAATGTAATATTTTAAATGTATACCTATCTTGCTGAATGTAACCTAATGTCACATTGTTCATTTATAATACTAATAGTTCTTCACAGTTTCTATCTCTCTTTCTCTGTGGTAACACTTCATTAGGTTTAGTGGCCGCACTGCATCTGTCCTTCAGGTTATTAATGCAAATAAATAAGGCACAGTGGAACCTGCTGTAAGGGAACTCATTTGTCCTACCTGTCAAACTGATGGATCCAGTTTTGTACAGTCATGCTTTTTTTAGCACTCTTCTAATTGTCTCTCTCTCTCTTTCTCTCTTCCACTGTTCAGTCTGTCCTCTCAACAGCAGTAAGCCCCATGAAGCTCAGTTCGGTTGCTTAGCTCTGAGAACAGAGAGCGAGAGAGAGAGCAACGGACCCCCGGCTGAGAGGTCTCCTGCTCTAATAGCAGAATCGGATTAGAGAAAGTCCCCCAGCACGAGCGGTGAGCGACCGTGTGTGAAAGCTCTGGCTGTCATCAATATCGCTGCAGCCACACGGAAGGATCCTTCAGCAAATCCAATTGCATGCCATGAATTCTGAGGCCCCAGTAGAAACTTCTCTGGCCTTTTTTCATTTTTTTTTTAATTCCTCAGGAGAATATTCAGCAATCATGTCAATGTAATGTATCACACAGAGGCAATCACATAGTCCTCGAGTTCAGGACTGGAGGCAGAAAATGCAACTTTAATACTTTGTGCCATACAGTGACGGTATGCCAGTCAATCCAATAGACCATCTCTCATATGTTGCTTAATTAGATTATCCTATCAAAAGCAATAACTTTCATAATTCACATATCTGGATTTACCTTTCCATCACCTAACTTAGCCCCGTATTAGTACTAAAGCGACTCCATGTTTGGCTATAATAGAAGTTATTTGTTTTTATTTATACACAAACATTATAACACAGCTTTAGAACAACACTACTTGGCATGCCTGTTTTTTGAGAAAAGAGTACATTTTTAAATATTCAAAACCCTTAATAGTAGTACATATATATATATATATATATATATATATATATATATATATATATATATATATATATATATATATATATATATATAGATTAGATTGATGTAAGATGTGAAACCTTTTGAAAAACATGGATTTAAAAAGTGCTGTCAGTAAAAAAAAAAAAGAGAGAGAGAAAGAGAGATTAATAATGTAATATTTAAATGTTTAATTAATACATAATTTTTTTTTCTGTATTTTAAAGTTAATTTCCACTAACCCCAATGCATCCTTTTGTGGCCCTCAGTTTTAAAACCGCTGCATTGCTGACCATTTTTCATGACCCAGCAAACACCAAACAGGTCCTTAGTGGGAACATCTTGACACAGGGACCAGGAACAAGTTCCTGGTGTCTCCTCCTGATAACGGCCCTAAACCATAGCTTTCTTACGACCACTGTGTGATACATTAGATTGGTTCAAGTCATTTCCAATGTATGGTACACTAAATTAAAAAAAGTTTGCTATGAAGTAACAGAAAGCACCACAGCTAACCTCATAAATATGACACGAGTGTCCTTATTATCTTGACCAAAACACATCATAGTAAATGGTCACAGCACAGTCTCAGCGAGCGGCTTGAAGTGTCCAGCTGCCCTTGGGAGAGTGAGACAGAAAAATTCATAGACAAACTCTGACCTAGAGAGCAGAGGAGGGCGGGGAGGAGGGCTGTGTTTTTTAGAAAGCTCTGAGGGAGAGGGTGGTCGGCATTACTATGTGATTGATTCCCTGGCTGTGTTTCCAGAGGGCTGGACTGATCCCAGGTCAGATGAAAATGTTCCAGCTTAAGATCACACCCTGGATATAGATGCATCTGAACCAGCCTCAGGCGTCCATTCCTTTAACAAGGGCACCGTAGCTTTACTGCCCTTGCAACAGTGTGTCTCTGCCATGAGAAGAAATGCAATACTTATTCAACAATAATTTAGCACATCTATTGTGCAAAGAAAAATATGGCATTTCTTCACAGTTTTTGTGAAAGGGTCAAGTACGAATAATGAGTGATGTGTACAGTTAATCAATAAAACAGTTAATTTTCACATGCAACAGTTGCTACACTCTTACTTTATGCAAACACCATATAGGGGAAACTGGGGCAAGTTGTCACATATATAAGATTTCAGTTACATGTTCTCTCGCAGTAGTTTTGCATGTAACTCTCATAAATTAGAACATTTTCTTTATTTTTATTATTTCTTTTCTTTTATCATTTATATATTTATCTTAATTAATTATAGTTTACATTTTCCCACTGTGACAATGTACCCCGGTTCACTGAACAACAACAGAAACATTTACTAGAGTAAAAGTAATGAAATCCAGTCTTGCATGGTCTCACCTATATGCCACTTTAATAAAAAAGTGTCTGCTAAAAACATGCAGTGTAAAGGAAATATAAGTGAAACTAAATGAGGCTCCTAAAATTGATTTTTTGTCATGAGATGGATGTGGGTAAAAGCCTCTATTTATAAAAAAAAAAAAAAAAAAAAAAAGAAGAAGTCTTCTAAGAATATATATGCAGTGCAAATACAAATGTAAGTGGACCTAAATGGCTTCTATATTATAATTTTATAGCGATATGGATGTCCTGATTTACATGGTAAAATCTTAGGTTATGCTGCAAAAATGCTGTGTCGTGTTATTGGATATTTGAAGCAATGAATTATAGCAGTTTCCAGGGATACTGCTTATTGAGCATTTTGCATCAGGCAGAAATTAAGTTTATTCGGGCTGAAATCAACTGAGCTCAGTAAACTGTAGTTAGGCTGCACAGAATTGAGCTGATTGAACAACACTTAGCTGAGTTAGCTGCTGGAGTTAATGCGAACTGAGCTGAATTGACTGGAATCTAGTAGAGCTGAACTGGGTTTGTGCTTCAGACAGAACATAAAATACATGACATCTTCTTTTGATTTTTTTATTAAGAGTGCAAAACATACAACATAAGATGAACACAAAACACACAAAAAAGCAGTAGAACCGCAATCATGATAACAGAAATGGAAAAAATAATAATAATATTCATACATTTCATAAACAGATTAGTTTCCAAGGTGAAAATCTGTAATATATTAACTGTAATACTATAAAAACAGGTGCTGGAGATTATTTTATGAGCATTTTCAGGATTTCCCTTGTTGTAGTAAACATTAATCTGAAGAAAGAATTTACCCCAAAATCTTAACTTTTCTCACCCTCACAGATTTGGAGAAACTGGAGAAGATGCTCACCAAAGGATCCTTTGCAGTGAATGGGTGCCGTCAGAATAAGAGCCCAAACAGCTGATGCAATAATCCACACGACTCCAGTCCATCAATCAACATAAGTAAAAAGCTGTGCGTTTGTAAAAAACAATCCCTTATTAAGGCATTTCAATTTTAAACCACTGCTTCAGGTAAAATTACCAGACTGTAATCCATAAGAATGCTCCAGTCATGTGGATTACTTATGAATTATTGTGATATTTTTATCAGCTGTTTGGACTCTCATTCTGACAGCACCAGTTTATTGCAGATATCTATTCCGATGAAGAAACAATCTCATCTAAATCTTGTATGGCCTGAGGGTGAGTAAAGTTCCATCAAAATGTTATTTTTGGATGAACTATTTCTTTAATTTCTTTCAAATTCACTGCATCTCATCAGGAATGTGATGGTGTCCAACAGAGGCCCGTCTACCGATGCAAAGCCACTCAATGTGGCGTGAAGAGACATGCAGTCATTTAGGTAAAGGTCATTTCATCTGACAACAACTGTAAGCAGGGGCCGATGTTCTGTATTTATGAGCAGGCATGTGCTCGTATGCATATGTGCTTGAGTGTGCGTGCACGAAAATCCATCTTTTCTGAAAGCAAAGATGTTTTGACTCCCTTTACATATTCCATTTGAATCTGAGCTAAACAAAAAATGGAACAGATTTAGTCAGGATAGGTTTTTTATGTTGTTGGATAAAGGTTTTCAGCTTTCTCTTTCCATTTATACACCTATATCTCATGCTTAAATAAGCCCATCACTATGTGTACGGGGGGTGTCTCTCTGTGATAGAAGAGGAGCTTTTTATAAGCAGAGCTGGCTGTCTGGTGCAAAGTTGTAGAAGGAATACTAATGAGGGGTCTTTGTGTGGCAAAGGCTCTGACCTGGGGAGAGAATGAGCGTGCAAACATTGCAAATTTAATGGCAGTAATACAAAGACTGAAATAAATACGTCTGCTAAACTGCACTGGAGGGACTGCGCCAGGCATGTTGATGGTCCTTCAAAAAATATCTGCGGATAATTTTTGAATAACTTTCCTAATCTCGTTCTCTCTCTGTATTAGTGTTGCGGTGAAAGTCTTAATCCCTTATGCCCAACAATGGACACTGAGGCTCGACTTTAATATGCAGCCGGGAGAGAATAAATTGCCCATTGGAATGAATCTATCTATCTCCCATTGACTCACTTTGGACATGTTACGACAAGGCAATCTGTTACGGAGATGAGTTTTGTGTTTCTCTAACACTGATGGTCTTTCAGACATCATATTCTCATATTAGAAAACCTGAGTGGCATGTAAATTAGTTTCCTTGAGATCAAAGGATCTCAAACATGGGGCCGGGGCCCAGGATCCACTAGGGGACCCCAGCAAACTTATTCAAAACAGAATGACTATTATTCATACATTAAAATGATCTAACTTAAAGTACCCCAAAATATAAAACATTAAGATATGAACTGCAACATATTAAAAGGTAAACTGAAATCATATTTCGTTTTTTTTCCTTAACTATTTAACGATTGCATTTTAGTGATAGCCTATATACAGTACTGGAATCATAAGATAAATTGTGTTTAATTAATTGAACTATATCAACACTTCCACTGTTGATATATCTGATTTTATATTGGGGGCCTTTAAATATTGGACAGTGGGGGCCCTTTGAGTCAAAAAGGTTCAGAACCACTAATTTTCATTGCATGAAGAACAACATCAGCCAAAACAAGTGGTGGGTTTTTAAAGAGCATTTCTCCAATTGCAAACAGGAAGGTAAATGGAAAAAGTTACACCATAGTGAGTAAGTGAGACGTTTTTGCTGGCTCGCTCACTGTAGACTGTATGTATTCGCAATAGTTCAACTGCATCTCCGTGATGAACTTTGCAAGTAATCAGCAACAGAAATATCTAACACGTCCTCTAAGGAACAAAGGCACAGTGTGATGCCTTCAAAAAAGTAAAGGTGTTAAACCAATACACTCCTATATACTCATATTCACAAAGAGTCTGGAATATCTGGACGCGCTAAGAATGCGAATGGCATTTGCTTTGAGTGGAAGTGCAACAGTGCCATCTATCGGTCTGGAAAAGAACAGCAGGCGCGTCTCTCAGTAGATCCGTCTCTAATCTTTTACACACTTCAGCGAGTCACCTGTGCGAAATAAACAACACGCGAACGTCTGATTCAGTTAGCGCGTGATTCGTTCGCGCTATCGCAGTATTAGTGTATCTGGCAGGTAACTTGTTCTCTGATGATTGACATGCACTGATACGTCAAGCTCGGAGAGTGAGGTTGGAATGATGGATGTCTTCCGGCTCAAAATATCAACATTAACACCTTGGGATGCTTCCAGCAGCGATGATTCAGGCCGTTTTGACTATTAATCATGTGACTCGCGCTCACTCGATTTGCATGCAGTGTCACATTCTAATACCTGCATTCCCTGGCTATGCATTATGAGCCGTGAAATCTATTCCACCGGCCTGCTTTTGAGCAGCCACACTCCGCAGGTGTCGCATTTGCATGGGAACTAGACGAGGTCGGCAGAAAATGCAGTAATGATAATGCAGAGCAATGGGCTCTGACGTTTCCAAAGGTGCAGCCTGTTTAATCTCACCACCTTATTCCTGAAGACCTGGTGAATGCTGGGATTGGATTATATATAGGGCCTATATATACGTCAAGATCGGATATATATATGGTGGAGGTGGTGTCATGGCATGGGCATGCATAGCTGTCTTTGGAATAGGCCCTCTCAATTTTAATGATGACTTAATGTATGATGGCAGCAGCAGAATGAATTTGGAAGGGTACAAAACCATCTTGGATACCAATATTCAAGAAAATGCCACCAGAATCATCAGAAAGCGCTTCACATTGCATCAGGACAATGACCCAAAACACCCTGCCAGTTCTGTCAAGGAGTCTATCAGGGCAAAAACAAATGAAGTTTTAGGTTGCCCCAAATCAATCTCCAGATTTTAATCCGATTGAACATTAATTTCATCAGCTGAAGAGGAGACTAAAGGCAGAAACTCCAAAAACAAGCAACAGGTGGAATTGGCTGCATTAAAGGCTGGAGAAAAGCATTTCAAAAGATGAGACCAAGAGTCTGGTGATGTCTATGGGTCGCAGACTCGCTGCTCTGATTGCACGCAAGGGATCTGCAACTAAATAATAGCTTTTAATCTTTTACATCTGCCTTAAATTCAACTGTTCCAATACTTATGCTCACATCAAATAGTGGGATGAACTCTAAAAGTGCTATCCTTTTAATTTGGTAAAACATGTATGTGTTGAAACAGCTAATAATAAAATGTGACATTCTGTAGTTTTGTCTCATATTCATCTTTTAAGCATATTTGCAAATGTCTTGATTCCACAGCAAACAGAGCAATTTTATCTTTACTGTTCCAATACTTATGGAGGGCACTATATATATATATATCTTCACTGATAAAGGTTTCTTGTAAAAAAAAAAAAAAAAAAAAACTTTGTTTTATTTACAAATTCCAAAAATATTTTTTACAGTGTATACAAAATGAAAGAAAGATTTTTTAAAGTAATCTCTTATGTTTAACAAGGCTGGATTTATATGATTAAAAATGCAGTATTGCATATTGTGAAATTTGCTGATCCCCCGACTTCTATATATATATTCTGGATTTATATTACAAAGTTAATAATATTATAATAAATATTTTAGAAAATACTTTATTCTTTACTAATGAAATAGGGTCAACTAAAGCAAAATTTTCACTGAATTTGGGATTATTAATTTGTACAGTTTTGTGTGATATTAGACCCATTCACACATACTCTTAAACCTAGCAGAATGATTTAAGTTGCTGGTTATGCTCTATGTAACATAAACAGACAGACACACACACACACACACACACACACCAAGACATCTAGATGAGGAGTTTATTGCAAAGACTATATTGCAACAGAAAAAAAAAAAAAAAAAAAAAATTACCCACCTTAAATTACAGAGATATTGCTTTATAAGTTATCATTCAGTTGCTGCCTTCATATGGTAAGTTGGTTATCTGGAAAAGCAAACAATTTTCAAAATACAAACTTCTAATATAAACACCTAAAAAAAAAAAATTCTCTTTCCTCTCAACTTGTGCTCAATGCACTCCGAGCGCAGAGCCTCCCTTGTCTCCTCACGCACTCTAACGCACTATGACAGTTGGAGATGAAATAGAAATTTTGCTATCAAACACCTACACAAAGGGGAGATGACCTTTGATCAGAAGTGCGTTTGATGTTTTGACATGAAATTTGCATCAGAGGGGCTGCAGCAGCGGCCGGCGCTTCGAGTGGTTAATGATTCCTCCTGTCAGAGAGACACAGAGGTCAAAATCCTTTTAGGAAATAAGCACACCTTTAATCCGTCTCCCTAGCTGATGCCGACCGGTCTGCACTGCTTATTATGAATGCTTGCTTTGTCTCACACAGTATTGCATTGTATGAAAACCGAGGGAGTTGTTTTATTTATCGTGATATGTTTTTACTTTCAGACCACCCTTTTCCTGCGATAGGCATTTTACGATTCATTTTAAACTTGGAAGATCTAAAGACCTTGTAGGTCGAGTAAAGTCATTGATTGATCTCTTAGAGAGAGAGAGAGAGAGAGAGAGAGAGAGAGACTGTTTAATTATTCAAGCGAGCATGTCATTTTTTTACACCTTTTGCCTGCCTAAAGTACACTTGCCATTCAGGTTCTCCCTTTGCGTCAGAGCAATATCTGTCTCCATCAATCCTAAAACAAAATTTTTCATTTGTTCTGTTCTGGCCAGTGTTATTTTTGTCATGTTGATGTCCCATCAGGGTTAAGGATATGAATGCAGATGCAGTATCTAATGAATATGGGATATAATGCTTATGTTTTCTTTTTTAAAAAAGTGTGTAACTGCATTGAATAAGCCATATGAAATTCTTTAGCTGTCTATACTTAATAATTGTTAGTTTAGTGAGTCAATAACCAGCTGAAATAAACCAACCTCAGCAATAAGTTAGGGAAAGGCAGGATGATGTAAATTACTGCAATCAATAAATAAATACAAACAACATATAATCAGGTAATCAGGACCTTGAAGCAAAGCAGAGGGTTTTCAGTCAACCTAATGCCGTTTATTTTTTAATATTGAAATATTGATTTGAATTATGTGAGAAAAAAAGTCAAGAGTGATACAAAAGACATAAAACTATGCCAGTTAATAGTACAGTTTGTTATCACCACAGAATGCCACAACTGACCAATCAGAATCAGGTATTTCAACAGAGCTGTTTAAAAAAAAAAAGTCACTAAAACAGTTTTTTACTGTTTTAGAAAAAAGTCTATTTTGTTCTCCAAGGCTGCATTTATTAGATCAAAAATGCAGTAAAAAATGCTAATACTGCATAATATTATTACAATTTAAAATAGCTGTTTTCTATAATAATATATTTGAAAATGTAATTTATTCTTGTGATGCAAAGCTGAATTTTTAGCATCATAACGCCAGTCTCCAGTCTACAGACCTTCAGAAATCATTCTAATGTGCTGATTTAAAGATCAAGAAACATTTCTTCTTATTATCATAGTTGAAAACTGCTTACTATTTTTGTGAAAACCGAAAATATTGTCAGGATACATAGAAAAATAGAAAGTTCAAAAAGAACGGCATTTATTTAAAATCTAAATCTTTGTAACATTATAAATGTCTTTACTGTCACTTTTGATCAGTTAAGTGTGTTGTTCTTGTTAAATAAAAGTATAAATTTCTCAAAAAAAAAAAAAAATCATACTGACTACAAACTTCTCAATGGTAGTGTATATGTTGCATTAAAGGGGTATTTTATTGCAAAAAAAAAAAAATGATAATGCACATTATATTATCTTACAATCCCAACACAAAGACAAGTTTCATTGATTTGTTAGTCACACTACCTGTCAGATCAGGTAACATGAGTGTATGTTTCTACTGAAAGCACACTTTATTGGACATGTGCTATCATTTATACTAGATATATCTATGTATCTCAGCTGCATGAAGGGTAAAAAAAATCGGTTGAGGGGACAAAAGCAATACCGAGGTTAATAAAACAGTTCCATCATGTTTGCAGTTGTTGACATGAGGAAAGAATAACATGTTTTTCTCAAAGCGTTCGCCTGTCAGATACTGTACATGTCAGACTGCCCTGTAATTCATTGTTGAAAAACAGTTTATATCCACACAAAATGACATTTACTCAGCTATGCATGGAATTGCGTAAATGTCAGAACACACTGGCAGAGCGCAGAGAACCTGAAGAGTGCCACAGGAAAATACACTGCCTTGATTAAAGGGATAGTGCACCGGAAATTGAAAATTCAGTTCAGTGTTGTTTCAGACCTCATTGACTTTCATTATGTGGAGAAACATACTTTAAAATATCTTCACAGAAGAAAGTCATACACGTTTGGAACATCAAGAAGGTGAGTAAATGATGACACTATGAATGATCCCTTTAAGATGATGTTGATGTGGACCAGGTTTTAGTCTGGAGTTTGAGAAGGATTCATTAATAAGACGTCTGTCATAGGGAAAGAGAGAGGAGGGGAACCCTGAGTCTGCCATAAGATACACGTCCTATCAGTTGATATCCAGCAGTGATTCAGACAAATGAGTCGTACACGCCTCAGTCGATGAGAAATGCCGAGTGAGTGTGCTTCTTTTGGGCCCTCCAAAGCATGACAAACATCTTAATCAGTCTCAGAGAGGAATAGTTCCTTTGAAAAACAGACAAATATCAGACAGCAGTCAGACTGACGACATATGCTCGTGCTGTGATGGGAAATAATACTGCAGAGCATCATTTCACAATGCATGTAATTATTCAGATATGCCTGCAAATACTTCATCAGTGCACTTAGAAGTTTCCTGAGTTGAATTTACGGTGAAAACTATGGGGGAGAGATTTTGGGATGATCTGGACCCTAAAATAAGGTCTGAAAGCTATACAAAACTATATAAGACTCGATTTTTCTATCTTAAAAAATTGCTATAGGAACTAGGATTGTCAGTAATGCAAAACACTAAATATAGAATAAAATAAAGACCATTAAACTAAGCTCAATTAATATCACAATTCCCAACCAGCCTTTTAAAAGCAATGAAAAAATGAACTGTAATAATATTCAGTAAATTAAAGGGTTAGTTCACCCAAAAATTAAAATTAGGCTGCGTTTTACTCACCCCCGAGGCATCTAAGGCGTATATGACTTTCTTCTTTCAGACAAATCCAGTTGGAGTTATATTAAAAATTGTCTTTGATCTTTGACTAGAAATCAGTGGTTAAGTTGTATTTACAACACTGTTCCAGAACAGTTCAACCCAAATATACAGATGTGTGCAGTGCATTTTATGAAGGACTGTTTCCTGAACCTGGGAGAGTAGACTACAATGCCGGCTGTTCTGACTCACAAACTGTAAGTACATTTTTAAAGTTAAAGGATTTGCCACTGATGATTCAAACTGGAATTTTGAGCAGTGTAGAGAGTAGTGCTTGTTGTTTGTCATTTCTCTGATCACAAACGCAGACATGGTTTTATGTTTACGTGGCATGATGCAATGCAACGTGTAAAAAGACAATATAAGTCATCATAATCCGTAATTATGTCCCCACTGGATACAACGAATGCCTCCTTTGTAATGGGTTTCATTGGTTTTGTCTCATCGTGCCGGTGTTCTGATGATTTGTGCTACCCTGTCAGATTTTGCTACCTCCCATTAAAACAGATGGTAGCATAATTTCGGAAGCAAAATCCTTTATTAACATGTATACCTAACGTTACCCCAGCGGTTCTCAATTCCAGTCCTCATGCCCCCCAGCTCTGTATATTTTGCATGTCTCTCTCTGTTAACACACCTGATTCAAATAATCAGCTGGTTAGAAGTGAGCTCCATGCATGAACTGTGTTCCCATCGACATGGTCCCTACACAGTGTTCATTGTGCCATCCTCCCTGAGCAGGGGAAATCTGTTGAAGTTTACCTCACTTAAACTTTACCTCACATTCATTCACGGATTTGCACTGCACAATGTCTTCACACACGAACAAGTGTGACATCATATACCTCTGTAAATAAATACAATTTAAATTCAAGTCTCGCACACTTCAATCAACTCTGAATGGAACATATACGTTCGCTTCAAACTGGAATTATGGCAGAATATCCTGTGATATCCACTTCGCAGGGCACTTACGTTCGAATAGAACAAACGTCTGTAGCGATAAAAGAAACATACAAAATGTGCAGAGCAGGGGGGCGTGGACTTGAGGTATTCGGCAAATCACAATGCACTGGATAGCTGGCCAATCAGAGAACACCTTGCTTTTCAGACCGATGAGCTTTGTAAAAATCGATGCGTTTCAGAAAGGTGGGGCATTGACGAGAAACAATAATGTACAGTATGTGGAAAATAACGTGTTTTTTGAACCTTAAACTGCATAAACACATTTCATTACACTAAATACACCAAATAATGTTCTTTTTAGCAACATCATATGACCCCTTTAAACTTCTGGAATAACAAAAATAATTGTGTTTTTTAACATATATTTAATATATTGTTTAATAGATTCTGATTCTACAATATATACTATTAATATTATACTATATATATTTTTTACAAATATATTACTATTATTATATAATATTAATGACATTATCACAGTTCCTACTATTTTTTTTTTTTTTAAAACAAGCCACTTCATCATGATTACAGCAGAAAGTACTAGAAGAAATATTTCTGAAAATTATGTTGGGTGGCCTTGTAGTCAAAAAGTTAGAAAACTACTGGATTAGAAGACTGGAAGTCTGTAGTATAAATAAAATACTACAATATGAATAAATTTGCTTGGTGGTTTTAATACATGGAACTAAAGAGGCTTTTTTTAAATTAATGAGACTGGAAAAAAACCCACCAACCCAACGGAAACCACTGTGTTTGTATTTCAAACTCAAACTATGCATTAAAACTTAAGTGTTTAGACCAGCGTTATTCACACAGATGCATGTAGTCCAATTTGTGTCACTGTAAATTAAACATTATTGCAGGGAGATAAAATGTTGATTATCATCTAATAATACTCCTTTCCATATGGACAAATAGCTCTGCTGCCAGTGCAATGGCCTAAACAGCTCGGCCCAAACAGATGTTACACACACACACACCCAGCACAGCAGCCTGTTGCCACAGTAACAACACCTGGTTCTACAGCAATAACCTCATCACTATGTGACAAACACATTACGTAGCTTAATAAGGCTTCATTTTTTAAGCATTGTCCACTGTGGTCTGGCATTACATACATACTTCAGCATTACACAAGAGACCTGTAGTGTGGATGTCCTTGGCTATCTATGTTGATTTAGACAAGATCACTTGTATAAAGTAGTTTGTTTGCAACTTTGGCTCAAGTGTCTGCCTCAGATTAATAAAGCTTGTTAAAGTGCTGTCAAATAGTCATTCGTGCCGTCTCAAGTGGCCACTTTCGCTGTAGTGAAGGACATAACGATGATGTTACCATATAATATATTCAAAGTGCATATTCTTTTGACAGCATACAGCTAGAAGAATCACATTGTAAATCCAATGAAAAGATGCTGAGCTGCAGGTTCGAACTTTTAATTGCACTCAAAAAAAACAAAAAAAAAAAACAGACATAAATCATGAAACACTGATGCCATCTGCTGGACGCTTACATTCTGTTTTTGTTGCGATTTCACCTGACCTTAAAAGAATAGTTCATCCACAAATGAAAATCTTGTCTTCATTTACTCACCATCATGTTTTTCAAGACCAGTATGATTTTCTTTCATCTGTGGAACACACACACAAAAAAAGAAAGTTGAATAAAGTTGTTCATTTTATTTTCTTTGCACACAAAAAGTATTCTTGTAGCTTCATAAAATTAAGGTTGAACCACTAATGTCACATGGACTTTTAATGTTAATGTCCTTACTACCTTTCTTTGCCTTGAATGTGTCAGTTGCATTGCTGTCTATGCAGGGTCTTCATCAAAAATATCTTAATTTGTGTTCCAAAGATGAACGAAGGTCTTACGGGTTCGGATCCACATGAGGATGAGTAATTAATGACACAATTTTCATTTTTGAGTGAAGTATCCCTTTAAGCAAATAATATATATATTAAGAAAATACTTTTTTCAGCAAGAATGCATTAAATTAATCAAATGTGACAGTAAAAGACATTTTAAAAGATGTCAATTTCAAATAAATGCTTTTCTTTTGAACTTTATGTTCATAAAATAAAACATTTTAAGCAGCACGACTGTTTTCAACATTGATAATATCAAGAAATGATAACTGAGCATTAAATCACCATATTATGATTTCTGAAGTATCACACTGAAGACTGGAGCTTTTTGAAGATTGGAAAAATACAGCTTTTCTATTACATTTTAAAATATATTAAAATATAAATCACTTAATTTAAATTGCAATAATATTTTCACAATTTTTGTTCAAATCAATGCAGCAAAAAGAGTTCATTCAAAAACAATAAAACAATAATAATAATAATAATAATAATAATAATAATAATAATAATAATAATAATAATAATAATAAATAAATAAATAAAAAATCTTACCAACCCCAAACCTTTGAACAGTAGTACATATCTGTTTTCCAGATTGTTCACAGAGTTTGGCCAGTTCTTTAAAGATTGCAATTGTTTGGCAAGTTTTTTGGGTACATATGGATGTAGTCAGTTACCATTAGAGATAGACACAAAAAGATAAATGCTTTGGTATGTTAAAAGATTTGGAGTGTGTGTGAGAGCATTCTGAGGCTCACCCTGTGGCTGTGATTCTGTTAGACCAACAACTTTCACATTTCAGCAGCTGAGAACTCAAGCGAAGGACAAGAGAACGTCTAAGGCAACTGATTTTCCTTCAGAACAAGCCATTTCTAACTCCAGTCTGACTTCAGGATGTACACAAATCATTACAAGACAGTCCCACGTTATTGTAAAGCCCCACAAACACCATGAATGTGTGATTTTAAAACACATGGAATCATATAAAATTTCAGATTTGATTAAAGCTACAAATCAGGCAGTTTATTAGTGTCTTCCCATAGGACCTCCAGAGCAGAATGGAGTGATTGTAATGCAGGTCAACGTAACTCTTGTCCACCAGGAGGCAAACTCTCTCTACATATTTGTCAATCAGGCTCCTCATTTGAATCTCATCTACATGTGGTTAAGTTTCAGCTCTTCTAAGAGCTTGTTTTCCATATGTCCATACAAACCTCTGCAGGAAGAATAATTACTTCTAAGAAGTATTATGAATAATCTAGTCAAAAGTAAATTGGCTTTTCTGTCTACTTCCTCTTCTGGTGTTTTCGCCAGGTCAGAGGAACCTGAGAAAAATGACAACACGTTTGGGACAAGTGTCTTCAGTCCAAAATCCAAAATCTGTTCTGGCCACTTTCTAAATTTGAAAGTAATAGTTTTTGCAGAAGGGAATAAATTGGAAACTAAATATCTCAAGTTTGGTTCCTACATATTTGAAGACCAAACTGGGCACCAGTGTGGCATTTTTAATCTGGATTATATTTTGTTCTAAAATGGTAATTGAATAACAACTTAAATTTCAGACATTTCAGGATTAAATTGGAAACTAAATGTCTCAAGTTTGGTTTCTGTATATTTGAAGACAGACATTTTGGCACCAATTTGCTTTTTTAAAATATGGATTCAATTCTGATTTAAATTTTAGACATTTCACACATAATGTTGACTTCACAAGCCCTATGTACTTCTTCTGTGGTGCTTCTATGATTCATTTTTGGAATTACTATTAACTGCCATTGAATGGAAAAGAGCTCCATGAACTTTCTTCAAAATATCTCCTTTTGTGTTTCACAGGAGAAAGAAAATCGCATAGTTCGGAATGACTTGAGGGTGAGTAAATGATGAGAGAATTTTCCCCTTACATTTGTTTCTCATTAATGTCTCTCTGGGTTGGATCTGAGTTAACTATAGCAAGTCACTTAAAAGCTCAGCTGGACTCTTCAAGCATATTAAAGTCATATTCCACACAATAGTTGCCAAATGCACAGAAGTAGCCACTCAATAACTCGTCCTGACATGTGTGTTCTTGTTGTAAATGTAGATGTTGTTATGGCATGTGACGTCTATCATGTGTTGTGTAGAAGAATGTGTGGTAGAACATTCCAAGTACAGTGAGTGGCTCGGTCCAGACTCCCCACAAACAGTTCCTTAACCATAAACATGCCTCTAACCTCAAATCCAGTTATTTGTGAAGGCGATGAAATGACAGAGACTGGACTATGGTGGAAAGCATGCTGTGTGGTTACAGTCAGCCGGGCGTTCATGGTCAAAAGCATGACAAGTGAAAGCCAAATGCAATTTATTGCTCGAGTCACCTTCCTGAGTATGTTCCTCTCATTACTGATCTGAGGCTTCTAAGTATTTTCAGCCCTCAGGCAGAGCATGTCTTATGGACATCATAAAGTAAATGTAATGAGTTATTATAAAATCAGTAGCCAGTTCAATTATATATAACAGCTTTGACGATAAAAAAAGTGACTTGTTAAATAAATAAATTAAATAAATAAAGTTTCTAAATGTGGTAAGTTCTTAGAAATACTGGTTTTATATTGTTTTGAATAGTTTGTACTATTTTTGTGAAAAGATGTAATTTAATGACTTCATCAGTATCATGTGATGTAACTTTCATTCATTTTATTAGTACATGTATTTTCAATAAGCATTTAAAAAGTTTTTAAAAATAAAATTCTAATTATTTTTCGAGGTAAAAGTGTTTATCAACATCATTAAAAAAAAACTATTTTTTTTTGGGGGGGGGGGGGGGGGGTCACACCAAATGGCATTTTTAACAACCAAATCTAACCTTGCCTTGTCATTTATCATTTATAATTAGTGATCATTTATAATGAAATAATATTTGTAATAATATCAATACTAACTCAAAATAGTAGATTCATATTTACATTTTTCTAAGAAATAAAATTTAAATTTATTTTCTATTTCTATTTTAAAATGTCAGTAATGTACAATATCAGGACAGCTGTATTCCCCTGACATTTGTAACTTTTATCCACAATATATAAATAAAATTAAAAACTTGCTCATCCTAGATGAGGTATTATTGCATGTATGAACTGCATTTTAATGCATTTTGATAATTAATAAATCCAGACAAAAAAATATACATCATGTCATCAACTTATGCATATGCTGACCACTGGTTATATGTGTTCAAATCTACATCCATCATGTGCAGGTGTTTTTAAAGGGCATGCTGCAGCCTCAAAGCTATTTAAGCACAGTGTGTGTGTGCTTGTGTATGTGTGTTTTATATTATACACTCTCATATTTCCATGCTATGTGCTGATGCAGCACAAGAGCTAACAGCAGCACCTGGTGTGTGAAAAGAGTTCACCAGATGCTGATGCTTTAATATCTCTCTCTCTCTCTCTCTCTCTCTCTCTCTCTCTCTCACACACACACACACACATCCATTCATTTTTCAGTGGCAAATGCTGTTATTCAAATATTAATGCATACAAACAAACACAATTCATTTTTATTTGCTGTCACTGTAATATGTTCATATTTAAAAAAAAAAAAAAAAAAAAAAACCTTCACATCAGTTCCTAACCAGTTTGTTCATTGCTGCAGGCGTCCATATTTAATGACCGTCTGGACACAGCTGCACATTTTCCAAAACTCTCCCAAGTTCTGAATCTTGGAATGCTTTGAGTGTGACCTGTTTGCTCATATTCCAGACAAGTGTTATTCCCAACAGAGGGTGTTGGAGAGAGCTGATTGCCAGAACACATAACAGGAATTTGTGGTTGAATGAATTCAAGTTCTTTGTTTTTCCATCAATTACATGGTAAATGATGATGATGATGAGAGATTTCTTGCTGTAACAATGTAGCCCAACTGTGTTATCAGTGTAGGGATGTGAGAGCTTTATAACAATGTTTAAAAAGGTCAAAAGAGGAAATTAGTCCTATGTTTGATGTATTTGTAAGTTTTGGCACAGTCATTATTGATGATAAAACAACTTTGCCTTCTGACAGGACTGCTGGTCCAAAATCTTAATATAAGGTAAACAGTTACTGCAAAAACCTGCAAACTGAGTAATGAAGTGTCTTTTATCGGCCCATCTAAGGAAAAAATGGTAAAGCTTTGGTTTAAAAGTGCTCCAAAGTTCAAGAAAAATGACACACACTTAAAGTCTACTTCATCCATAAAACAAATGAGTCAACATTAGCATAAAATTAATATTTAGTAATTTATTTTTATGCATCATAATGTTGCTTTGTTTTAATTTGTTTCAAATCTAAATCTGTGTTTATTTCCAGGTTTACAATGCAAAAAAATAATAAATAAATAAATTCATTTTGCATCATGATATTTCTCTGTTTTAATTTCTTAAAACATTTTTCTTTTAATTCTATGCATTTATTACAGTTTTATAGTTCAAATAAAAAAGTTAAATGAAAAAAAAACATAAATATTTATTTTAATTTGTCTAAAACTTTGCTTATGTCCAGGTTTAAATTCTATTTTAAATCCTAAATTTTGTGGTATCAGATTTGTTCAAAATTTCACATTACTAGATATGGTTACTATCTTGCTTTATATTTTACTTTCTAAATTACATGTATGAAAAGTTATAGATATGCGAACAGTCCCCTAATCAGTTTTTAATTCATTTATTTATTCATTTTTAGCACATTTTATTTTAACACACAACATTTACTTCATTGAACTAATTGAATATGGGCCCAGTGAATGCGATCTTGTGCTTGTATTCATTCAGGCTTAATGGACACATTGACTGCTTGTCTTGGATACAGTGGGAAGAGGGTGACACTTAAGGAGAACATCTTCCTCCCATCAGGGAAAGACAAGCCTCTACTATCTCTCACTCGCTCTCCTCTCTCCCGCTGTTCCTCCATCCAGCGCGACCCATAATTGTCACTTTGTGCCGCGTGTGAACTCTTCTGTTTCACTCTGCTTCCCAGACCACAGCAAGCCACCAAACAGATGGAGTCTGTGTTTATGTTTATGCGGGATGTGCATCACTTCACAAGACATCACCACGCCGGTTAGTCAGCCTCATTTTAAACCCATTCTCAGAAACCTCACAATCTTTCAAAAACAACAAGCATCAAAAGCTAAAGAAAAATAGCCATTGCATCACAGAAGAGTTTGTACGTTTAAATCGTATCAATGTTTCAAAGCAGCTGTACAGCACTGAGCTGGGTTCAAAAGAGGGGTGTTGAGCTATACAGCTATTGATAATATATATATATTATTATTATTATTATTATGTTGAAAACAGCTGAGTAGATTTTTTTCAAGTTTCTTTGATGAATAGAAAGTTCAGAAGAACAGCCTTTATCTGAAATAGAAATCTTTTGTAACATTAAAAATGTTTTTATCATCACTTTTGATCAATTTAAAGCATCATTGCTAGATAAAAGTATCAATTCAGGCCTAATAAATGCTGATCTTTGGATCTTTCTAGTCATTAAAATAATCCTGAAAAAATTGTACTCAACTGTTTTAAATATTGATGATAATAATAATAATAATAATACATTTTTCTTGAGCAGCAAATCACCCTGGACACCCCTCTGACTCTGCCACTGCTGGAAGCGAAATACTCCTTTAATGAATTAAATACATGTGGTGATTAGCATATATATGTTACGGAGCATACAGTAAAAAATAAAATACCATGATGGTAATCTCTTTTTACTTAATGGTTTATTTTATTGCAAAACAACATCAAGTCTTATTATTAAATGGTAACATAAGTTAAAAAGTAGTATTAGTTCATGCACGACTATATTTTTTTGTTAAAACAAGCAGGATGTTGAATATGCAATGACAGGATGACACGAGTTCACACTTAGATTCATTAGAGAAGCTCATTCTCACTGTGCGTGATTAATTCGGCTGCAGCGTTATGCTGGAATGCACATGTGCTGCCTGCTCTCTAACAGGTGCACTGCAGTGGCATGATGTCGTGAGAACGCACAGGCTGTCAGGACCTGCTTAGCCAGGTGCAGTCTGCAGACAGGTGCAGCTGTACAGAATCCATGCACTAAACCAACCAGAACCAACCGGAAACATTTATAAAGGACAGGGGTCAGGATCAACTGGACCACATGTGTTGAAACCAGCTGTGTGAAGCTATAAATCAGGGCTTAAGTGAGAAGAGTCAATGTAATATTAATGTAAAACATCTTAGTAAGACAATTAATGTTTTATGGACACTCTTGGAATGGCGACTACTACACACAGCATTCTAAGCTAAGTGTTGGTAGTGGGAAGAGTTGAGTTCAGTTTCATATGAAAGTGGTTTGTCTGCAGCCTTAAATCCCTTAACTGTCCATGGCTGAGTTTCTCGATAACGATTGATCTTAGAGCTTAAGAACATTTTCTATGAGTCATTTTACGTTTGTACGTTATTGTTTCACGTGCATTTTCCAAAAATGCACTTAACACAATCGCACGTTGCTGTGCTTTAAGTGCTACTTAGGAGTCGCTATCCGTTTGTCAAGTGCTGAAATGTCACCTTATACGTAGAATGGCTCGTAATTGTAGTACACACTCATTTATTGAAATGTTAACCTAATGCTGCATTCCAGACAACTCAGATATAATAACTACGATACAATATTATATTATATTATATTATACTTTACATAATATATATAATATACTTTTATATATATATATATATATATATATATATATATATATATATATATATATAGATAGATAGATAGATAGATAGATAGATAGATAGATACCTGTAGATAGATAGATAGATACCTGTAGATAGATAGATAGATACCTGTAGATAGATAGATAGATAGATAGATAGATAGATAGATAGATAGATAGATAGATAGATAGATAGATATTTTTTCCCCAGAAAATGAGTATTAAAGTGTACACTAAATCACAATCAAATCCTTATATTATAATCACTTGATTAAAGTTAAAGGTGCAATCTGCCGAATGTCCTGCAGGATACCGCATAAATCTGTCTTCTTATGATGCACTTAGGGCTTTACGATTACTCTAGAGCACTCATAGATCTACAATGATTTTCAAGTGCTACTTAAGTTACGATGCTTTTTGGAAACAGACCGTAATATTAAGATCAGTTGTATGATCGTTTTTACGAACTTCTTAGGCTTACGAAGCTTTTGGGAAACGCAGCCCAGATCATTCCGTTGTCAAACCTGGAGATCTGAATGAAGGAGAAAGTGATAAAGATGGGCCACAGCTGCTGTGATTTTGTGTTCTCAAACAGGGAAGCTTTCCATGCTAAGCTAATTTAGAGATTTGGACAAAGAAATTTGGTGTGACATTTCACTGCAGACTGAGAGCGGGACGGACAGCTGTTGTTCCCAGTCACAGAATTCCAGCTTGTGAGATTTCATCTCTTTCTATATGTTGCTACCCTGTCCCCAAACAGCTAAATGCCACATTAAGCCTTAAAACTAAACTGAAAAGGAGCAGTCTGACGCACACAGCTGTGTGACATATCGAAGGAGAGACAACTCTAGAGTAGAGAGTTTTGGAAAATCACTCGTTCATTTTGATAAAGATGTTGGCTGAGATTTTTGAAACAATATCTCACATTGGATAAGCTCCATTCTCTCCCACCTTTATTTACAGACGGATTAATGTGTATACTTTTGTCATAGTGAAAGGAAAAGTGCACCCAAAACATGAAACTGTCATTATTCACTTCGTAACTAAAGTATGAAAAATATCTGATATTTTTAGAGACTTACTGACCTTATTAGTTCGTTTTCATGTATGTTTTTGTGCACGTTGACATTATAAGCAGTGAGTGTTGTCAAAAAAAATTCCCTTAAAAACAATACAATATATAATAAAAAATAATAAAACAGAAGATTATGCAAAACACATTAAGAAGGTTTTTTTTTTTATGAAACTTTTAATTAAGACTGGTTGTATCACCTTTTGACCTTATGCACCCCCAAAAAATCAAAATGAATTTTTTAATTTAGGAATTACAAGCATGCTTCTGATAGAAGTAAACTGTACTTGCCATAGATTTTTAAAACCATTTCTGACATTTTTTTATTTTTATTTTTTATTAAAAGTCTTTTAGCAACACCAGTTCCAAAAGAAAAGCACACAAAATGTGTCAAGCAGTGGCTTTCCAGGACTGGAATGGAGAACCACTGCACTACAGAGCTTTTAAAATCTGAAACAAATCTAAAAACAGATTTTAAAACACTAGAACACATCATAAAACACATCATACACTTGCCAATGTTATCATACACTAAACAAATGAGGTTCACCCACTACCAGACTTCCAAGTCATTCTGAACACAACAAACTTTTAAATCGGCTCAAAAATCAAATGGCATCAAACTGATCTCCTAAGGGATTTCATAGTCTGAAGCTAGAAATCTGAGTCTGCACTTATTATACATTACACAATTTTCTGTGAAATCTATCAACTGCCCTGGCTCTGATTAGTGGCAACTACCATAAACTTCTCCAAAATGAAAATCTTGCATATAGTTGATATACACATGTATAACTATTTTACACATCCTTATTTTCGTAAAAATTAAATAGGTCCATTATTAATCCTTTTCGGACAGGACTAGTTTTAAGGAGAACATTAGAGAAATTTGTGTTTCACATACATACAGCACATAGCAATTTTAATATCATTCGAATCTGCCAGAACCATGTTTTCCTCACACATCCTCTGCAAAAATTCCAGAGATCTACTGAAAATACACAAATGTAAGAATATAGGCACAATGAGCCCATTTCCATAATGACCAATGCATTCTACCAAGAGTAGCGCAAATTAGCATATGGTCGCAAACAAGCAAGGCTGACAATAATCATGTGCAGGTAATTTACTAACAACACATGTTAAATGATGCTACAAATACCAGTAATCCAAGGTTTCAATTATTATAAATTATATAAAAATTAAAATTAATTATTTAAATAGTAACATGTTGTAGTCAATGGCCTGCTCTGAAATGCTATATAAAATCACAGACACTGGGTTGACAATAAGAATTGTAACTAAAAAAACGTCATTTAAAAAACAGTTCCTTCTGAATAGGGCTATTATATCAAACAGAGCAACAAAAAAGAATGAAACTTATACAGGTTTGGAACATCATGAAGATGAGTAAATGGCTGAGCTGTTCCTTTAATCAATGATTTAACATTTTCTGGTCAAGATAGAGTGTTCACTGTTGTGTGGTGAGATACATCCCTGCTTGTCCTCCTCATAGGCTGATAGTGTGAGAGGGAGAGAAAGAGAGAGTCCCAGTTGTCCCTTCTTATCAGATGAGGCATCCACTTCAATTTGCAATTTTAATGAAAATCAGACACCTGCACTGCAAATGATCGCCACTCTGTAGACTTCAGGAAAAAACCAGAGCGAGAAGAGAGAGAGCGGGACGGGTGAAAAACAACCCGTAGTTCCTATCGGAGGGGGACAGAGACTCTGGACGTATCTGGTTACTGTAGACCTACCAGACTGGGTTTTCAGATGATTGAGGTGGGAAAAGAAAGGGTTTCTTTCATTCAGGGCGCAGGGACAGGGATCTTCTCACATGCTGAAAGAGTGTAGAGATGATGTCTGCTGTCGAGGCGGCCCGAAGGCCTGATTACCCCCACGGGAAGCACACACACATACACGCACCTCTCCTCACCATGAGGTAGTCCCTGCACAATAAAGGGTTCGGGCCAAGGGGAGGCCGCCGGGGCGAGGTGAGGCGCCTCGGTGGGGCTGCCAGAGCGGAGTGTCCTCAAAAGGACAGGGGAACCAAATCGGACTGGTTCTCACTTATTCACATGAGAAAGAGACAAACAGACAGAAGAATGGAGAAAAGAGTATGGAGAGGAGGGTGTTATAGATATTTTATGTGTATTAATTAATTTAACTCGCACGCAAAGGGGGATACTCTTTTACAGCTTGGCCTAGATGTAGGGCCAGCTCCAACGTAGCGCATATGCGTACCGAGACAAAAGAGCTTTGGTGCAGGTGTTAGGAGATGCCGCAACCGGTGAAAAAGCCCGGTGCAAAATCTTTCCGTGTCCGCAGCCTCGTGTTCAGATAATGGATAATGGAACCGCTGGCCCTCAAAACCCATGGCCGCATTTTTAACCGGTCAGCCCTGCTAAAGGTGTCTCCGGTTCTCACACACCGCCCTGCCCTGGATTGCACTTTTCCCTGAACCCAATGGGTAGAGCACTGGGTTCATGAGAAAAGTTGTTGTTTGCTGAGTCTTACTAAGATGTGTTTAACTATTCAATATGATCTCATTAGTAATCATAGGTACACATACTACAGCGTAAATCTACCTTTTGCATAGACACTAAAACATGCATAATGCATTATAAAGGATTATTAAAGGGTATAGAATGAGGGTATGAATGCAACCCTAAATTTTTTATTAGCACTGTATATCCAAAAATGTATGTGTAAACATCACGTAACAATACTAATGAGATCAGACTGAACTAATAACACATTTCACAAAGTAATATTTTTATGAAACAAATATTTAGGGAAATTTCACATAAACATCTTGAAAAACGATCTCTATTAAGCCTTTAAGAAGACTGAAAAGAAGTCAGTTGTTTCAAAATTTTGATTTGAAATAATTTCATTCAAGTTCATACTCGAAGCCATCTAGAAGAACAATTCTTAAAAACCACAAGCCCGGCAAGGAGTTATGCAAGGATTTTTAAAGGCCTGGGGCCCCATAAGTCCATGTTCAGGCAGATAGTTTACAAACTAGGAAACTCAGCACAACAGTTACTACTACCAAGTTAAGCACTGTGAAGTCTGAGATGCATGAAAGCTAGTGTCAGAGTCAAGATACAAGACAGCTACTATTGCTGAAAGTGACACACTGCCACAAGTCCTGCAGATCACTCAAGACAACGAGTAGTTACAGCACAAATATATTTGCAGTAAAGGTCAAAGAAGATGAGCATACGATACGGTGGATTGGATATAGCAGAGTTAGCTGTTGATTTTGGCAGCTAGCAACCAAAAACTGTTGGACCATGCAACGTGATAATGATTCAAAACACAGAAGTAAATCATCAAGACAGTTAAATTTCTAGAATGATCATTCTGAGGCTGCACTCCAACAACTGTGTTGGTATTCTATTTATAAAGGGTCTCTCCAGGCATTCTGAGTCACATCACGTCCATCATTAGCATCTCTGAGGATGGGGGAAAATGTGTGCCCTATGTGCCACTATTAAAAACACACACCTGTTGCCCCCATTCCCTGCTCCGCTCTCTCTGGGGTGTTGTCGTCCCTTCAGGGGGTGGCCGTGACACGTGGCCCTCCTCTAGAACGGTCTGGTCAAGGCCCCAGTGCACGCCACTTTGGCAGGTGCCATGACGGATGATCATACGACTGGAAAATCAGACTAAGCAAACGCACACACTTGCTGTCAGTGATTATTAAACCTTTATCCAACTTTTCACAAGATAAACACTAGAGAGGCTTTAGGGCCCTCTCTTAGATTATGATGTTTCAGATCAAGATATATCAAAATAAGATATGATCAGATATGAACACATAAACCATATTTCCATAACAGATTTCTTGTGTATTGTAAATGTATTATGCTGTACATTGAGTATGAGATCTATGAAGAATCCTGCATTATCTATGGCTTTTTAATCACTCAGCCTAAACATGTTGCTCACAGACAGACAGACAGATAGATGACAGACAGACAGACAGACAGACAGACAGACAGACAGACAGACAGACAGACAGACAGATAGATAGATAGATAGATAGATAGATAGATAGATAGATAGATAGATAGATAGATAGATAGATAGACTGACATACTGACAGACAGACAGACAGACAGATAGATAGATGACAGACAGACAGACAGACAGACAGACAGACAGACAGACAGACAGACAGATAGATGGATAGATAGATAGACAGACAGACAGACAGACAGACAGACAGACTGACAGAGATACAGACAGACAGACAGACAGGACAGACAGACAGAGAGACAGACAGACAGGTAGGTAGGTAGGTAGGTAGGTAGACAGACAGACAGACAGACAGACAGACAGACTGACAGACATACAGACAGACAGACAGACAGACAGACAGACAGACAGACAGACAGATAGACAGATAGATAGATAGATAGATAGATAGATAGATAGATAGATAGATAGATAGATAGATAGATAGATAGATAGACTGACATACTGACAGACAGACAGACAGACAGATAGATAGATGACAGACAGACAGACAGACAGACAGACAGACAGACAGACAGACAGACAGACAGACAGACAGATAGATAGATAGATAGATAGATAGATAGATAGATAGATAGATAGATAGATAGATAGATAGACTGACATACTGACAGACAGACAGACAGACAGACAGACAGATAGATAGATAGATAGACAGACAATAAGTAGTTTAGACAGACAGACAGACAGACAGACAGACAGACAGGCAGACAGACAGATAGATAGATAGATAGATAGATAGATAGATAGATAGATAGATAGATAGATAGATAGATAGATAGATAGATAGATAGATAGATAGATAGATAGATAGATAGATAGATAAACGGACTGACAGACAGACAGACAGACAGACAGATAGATAGATAGATAGATAGATAGATAGATAGATAGATAGATAGATAGATAGATAGATAGATAGATAGATAGATAGATAGATAGATATATAGTAGATATATAGATAGATAGACAGATAGACAGACAGACAGACAGACAGATAGATAGATAGATAGATAGATAGATAGATAGATAGATAGATAGATAGATAGATAGATAGATAGATAGATAGATAGATAGATAGATAGATAGATAGATAGATAGATAGATAGATAGATAGATAGATAGATATCAAGAGGGAGCCAACTCTTACATTATGAGTTTTACACAACTCTGACTTAAATAGTTAAAGAGCAAATTGTTTAAAACTGGCTTCAATTCCCCTGGTGTGTAAATGAGTGCACAGTAGATACTTGATATCTTTTTTTCATGAAACCTGGACCATGGACTCCCAATGAACTCCCTGTACACCACTCACTGTCATGAAGCTGTGGCTATTCAAGACTTCCCTTAGCGTACAACCCAATACTTAAACCCACATCCTCACCTACTCTCAAAATAAGTGATGATGGCTCTCCCAGGTCTGTGCGCGTGGCTCTAGGGGGCAGCAGGTGGGTGTTAAGTGGGGCAGTAACCCAGAAGTTGCTAGTGAGTGCACAGCAGGAAAGCAGCACAGAGGGACTTTGCTCAGCAAGGACCTCCAAAACATCTGGAAAAGACCTACGGGTTGCCATCACAACTGCGTGTAGATGGAACACTTTACTGGGGTGGGGGATTTATGACTTCTATCTGTGGTTTGGATTATGCGGGTCTGTGAGCATACAGTGGGCTCTAAGGGGTCAGTAAAGGTTTAGCTGGCACAAGGGCTCAAAACCCCAGGTCAGACAGGGACCAGGTGAGGTGCTGCATACATGAACGGTCTGAGTGCGTGTTTCATGGTTTTGTTCCAGTCTTGCTGTGCTGATGGAAGCAGAAATGAGAATCACAGATGTCTGCTGCACTTCCTGTTTCCCAGATCTGCCCCCCATAGAGTCTGAGACACTGTAAATGTGGGCCAAATCTTTTCATTCTTTTTCCCCCTTTCTGGTCCCTTTTTCTTCCTCTCTAATGCTTTTATTTTATTTCTTCACAGTTTTATTCACACCGTTTGTCTTCCTTGCTAGCCCAGTTGCACACTTCATCCTCTATTCCCATAGCAAATAATTTTTTTTGTTTACATAAAATGTCTGTATATGGTGTACATTTATTGTATATATAAATACATACACATACAGTATATATTTGGAAAATATTTAAATGCTTTTACATGTATATATTTATACTCATATTATTTATATTATATATAAATATATTTAATATAAAAATAAACACATTTTTTCTTAAATATACATGTTTTTGTGGGTATTTATATGTACATAATAAATATACAAAGTACACACATATATTATGTAAACAAAAACTTTTATTTTGGATGTGATTAATCGCAATTAATCGTTTGACAGCACTAAATTATGTTAATAAGATGTTTTATTTTAAAAAACATTTGTCGTGTTTAATATTTTTTTATCATGTTTTATTTTAAATAAATGCTAAATAAATAAAATAAAATAAAATAAAATAAATAAATTCTTTTGAACTTTCTATTTATAAAAGAATCCTGAAATTATGTATAATGGTTTCCACAAAAAATATTTAGCAGGCCAATTGTTTTAAACACTGATAACAAGAAAAAAATGTTTCTTGAGCAGCAAATCAATTGATTTCTGAAGGATCATGTGACTCTGAAAACTGAATACATGACTGCTGAAAATTCAGCCTTGCCATCGCATGAATAAATTACATTTTAAAATATATTCAAATAGAAAATGATTCTAAACTGTAATATTATTGAATAATATTATTGTTTTTACTGTATTTTTGATCAAATAAATGCATTTCTGGGGAGCATAAAAGACATCTTTCAAAAACATTTAAAAAATGCTGTAAAAGTTATATTGCTCATTGTTAGTTCATGTTAGAAATAATATTACCATAATATTAATATAAACTAACGAATGAGACATTACCAATAACTCTTGTACAGTACAACTCAATTCACAAATGATCCATGATCCATTTTTAAGTGAAATTCAATCAAGACCACTTTTAGCAATGCAATTACTCAGAAACACTGCTCTGTATAATTTACAGCATGTTTTAGAGCTGAGAGAGAATTTTTTTTCATATGCAAAGAAAATAAACTTTAAACATAATCATTGGAATCAACACTTGGACTGAATCAAACTGGATCAACAGCTTGTGAATCACAACCTGTATGCTTTTGGAAACCCAACCACCTTAAGTGTCAGGGTGTTGGTAACAAAACACTTTATGTTTATGATTAGTCGCAGGAACTGCAGGTTTACTGACATTACAATCCTGCTGTATCATCACTATGACGCTTAACACATGGTTGCTCCAGTGGGACTATCCTTGAACGTGGATGAAAAGCATCTTGCTAAACAACATCAACACAGTCATCTGGGAGATTATACGAGCTACCCAAGCTTTAAAATACATTTTCATTCCAATGATTATCATTGAGACCAATCCTTCAGCTGGCTTCCCCAAAAATGCCTTTTTAAACGTTGTCAGTATATAAGAGCTCTAGCTGGAGTTGGAGCTAATCCTGGATCCAATTTCATACCAGAAAAAAACATAACGATAAACCAAAAGTGCCATGTTGGAGTGACAGATAGATCCCAAGGGTCCAGTGAGGCTTAAGAGTCCTTGTACGAGGCACATATGGGGAAAAGTCCACCATCTGTAGTGCTTAGCACACATTCCTTTAACATAACAATGAATATTTCATGTCATCATTTTAACCACAAGCTCTAGAAAAGGATACCGCCATCTCAAATGTATCTTATACAAAAAATCAAAAACAAGCAACACTATCAGCTGCTCTTAGTGGCTCCACATTCTCAACTCATTCCCACTCCATTCAGACCTCTATTAGTATGCACAGATTTATAAACAAAGTCTATGTGGCATCCATAATGGCCCAGGCTTCGGTTCAAAAAAGCAATTTGTCACCACCTTGCGGAAAGTGATCCCCCGGGGGGCTTGAGCTAATAGGGACGGGTCAGTTTAATTGTGAAATGAGTGTTTCATCCCCAGCTTGCAGGAATTTGAAACCCCTAAGGTACAGCAGACGGGCTTGTGAGCGAGGTGGATCTTGGCAGGACGCTGAACTCAAATACGGTCAGCTATTTTTTTCCAGGCTCTCATCAGAGCGGAGAGGCGAGGGAATGAGCCGTTAGGCAGGCTGGTTTTTACAGGCCTTCAATTGCTTGTGATATCACCTGGAAGAGAGACCAGAGAAAAATAGGGAGAAAGTAATCAGAGCCAGATACATGAGGAAAACAATTAAGCAGGCCTGCAGAGATTGTTTTTGTGTTTTTTTGCAGTTGCTTCCCAAAAGTTTTGTCTTAAAATGAAAAAACAAAAAACACTATCATACAAGTAACAAATTACTTGGTAACACTTTACAATAAATTTAGATAATGGAAACATTAACATTAGCTAAAGGGATAGTTCACCCAAAAATGAAAATTCTGTCATTAATTATTCACCCTCATGTTGTTTCAAACTCGTAAGATCTTTGTTCATCTTCAGAACACAAATTAAGATATGAAATCTGAGAGCTTTCTAACCCTGCATAGATAGCAACGCAACTACCACATTCAAGGCTCAGAAAGGTAGTAAGGACATCATTAAAATAGTGAATGTGACATCAGTGGTTCAACAATAATGTTATAAAGCTATGAGAATACTTTTTGTGCACAAAGAAAACAAAAATAATGAGTATATTCAACAATTTTTTTCTCTTCCGTGTCAGTCTTTGGCACATGTTCACGACAGTACCAAACTAAGTTTGTTTGGAGTTTCTTTTCAGGAGTTTGAAATTGCATGCCAAAGCAAACTTTCCTGAAAAATTTACCACCTTTGAACTTTACCATATTCAAGTCGTTATGATCAGATGCTGTCATTTTGTTGTGTGTTGACTTTGTTAGTGAGAGAAAAGCATGCAGCACATAAGGGAACTAGGCACTAAGGGAAAACACAGAAATAACAATAAGCAGATGTTCAATTTTAGTGAAAAATACACCTATATTCTAACTCACAAGATATGAATTTGATCATTTTAAATATATATATATATATATATATATATATATATATATATATATATATATTTAGTAAGTTCACAGAAGTTGGTAAATTATCATTTTTGTGAGATGCTATTTCATATTAATGACATTTAATAGACAATTGGATTAACTGTAAGTGATTATTTAAAAAAAAGATTGAACTTTTCCATACCTTTAAAATTCGTTCAATAATTGTTCTTTGTATGTAAAGTCTACTTAGTTAGAGGGAAAACAGCTCTAGATATACAATATGTAGAGGAAAATATTGCAAAACACTGTAACAGCAAAGCTAGGTCCCATAACTAACAGACATCGGAGAGGGCAGAATCCTGCCAAAAGCATACAAACAATTTGATTCATTCCCTCTTGTTTGGACAGTGTCCTTTATCCCTGACAAAGACTACAGTGCTGTACTTAGAGCCAGTTAGCCTTATGTAGCCTTAAACTTTCCCTTCACTGTTAAAGCAATTTTCCGAATGAAACTTTGTGAGTCCTGTGGCCCTCTACACTGTCTTTCTACTTAAGAGAATCAGAAGAATGCAGAGGCTAAAACAAACGACCTCCCCAGATGATAGTAGAAAAGATAGCTTAGCAAGCATAAAGGCTAATGGCCTCAAGCTGACTTTCCTCTGGGGGGCACATCTATGATCCTCCTCCAGCTCTGTCATGCTTTTAACACTTAAACACACGAGGCCTGTGAACAGTCTGTATGATCTGGGAACACAGAGACACAATTTTATCCAAGCATTAAATGCCAAAAAAACCTGTTTTATTTTTTTATTTTATTTATTTATATGGTGCAAAAAGAAAAACTGTATGATAAATAAACTACTACAACTACATTTACTAAATAATTTACAAAAGTCAGCATTTTACGTTTTACTCAACTTTCGATAAATGACTTAAGCATTAAATTTTAATTGCATATTTCAAATCCATTCAAAAGTTTGGGGCCGGTGATATTGCTTTTGAAAAAAGTGTCTTATGCTCACCAAAGCTGCATTGGTATTTGATATATTTGGTCAAAAATACACTAAAAACTAATATTGTGAAATATTATTACAATTTAAAACAAATGATTTCTATTGCAATATATTTTAAAATTATATTTTAATGTATTTTAAAATGTTCAGCAGCCATTACTCCAGTCTTTAGTGTCACATAATCCTTCAGAAAGCATACTAATATATTGATTTGCAGCTCTTTAGTGAATAATAATGAGCTAAAAAAAAAAAAAAAAAAAAAAAAAATCCTTTATTTGTTAACAACAAAGCATTTACTGTAACTTTTGATCAACTTATTTAAAATAATATCTTACTGGCACCAAACTACTGAACGGTAGTGTAATGGCCTAGTTTAATGCTTTTTGTAAAATAAAATAAAATAAAAGAAAATATTGCTTCTGCATTCCACCTGTGATTTATTGTTTATGTTTTTATTTTTATATATTTTATAGTATATATATATATATATGGATGGAGGGGAGAGAGCAATCAGATGATGTTTGGCTCTGGGCGTTAGGAAGTATCATATGTGACACCTCCGTGTGAGAAGGTTACGGCAGACCACTGTAAGGGCCCATTTAATACTCACACAGGACACAGGAAGAGCTGACTAGTGGACTTCAGCTTATTGCTGTCTCTCGTCTCTGACTCACACACACAAACATGCACAGCCATTAAATCTATCAATACAGAGGCCTTTAAGTGCTCAGCACTCTAATCAAAGGGTCCACGTGCACCCAAACAAACTTACAGATCACCAATCGGTTCAATGTGTGGGTCTGGAGCTTAGAAGACCTGGTCTTAGTTTGATGAAGCCGTATTTTGATGCGTTTAGTTCATGACACGATGAACTGCTAAATTCAAATCTGTTTGTGTACTTTGACTGGAACTGAGCCAGAGATAATGTTTATGATTTGGACTTTTAAATACATACATTTTTTTAAATACCATTCAAAAGTTTGGGGTCAGTAAGCATTTTTTATATTTTTTAAACAAATCTCTTAGGACCAAGGCTGCATTTATTTGCTTAAAAATACAATGGCAATTTCAAATAACTCGTATTTTAATGTATTGTAATAAGGTATTTATTTTGTGATGGCAAAGCTGAATTTACTCCAGTCTTCAGTGTTACGTGGTCTTTCAGAAATTTGCTGATTTTGTGCTCAGGAAACATTTCTTATTAATGATGAAAACAGTTGTGCTATATTTAATGTTTTGTGGAAACCTTGATACTTTTTTTAGGATTTAAAAAAAGGGCAGTTATTTGAAATAGAAATCATCTAACATTATAAAAGTCTTTACTGTCACATTTGATCAATACTTCTGAATAAAAATAATTAATTTCTAATATTAATTTGTATTAATTACAGTCTTACTGATCTAAAACCTGAAAAAAAATAACAAGCAAAAACATTTCTATTTTATTAATAAATAATCAATAATATAACCTTTCAAACTTGACCACTAACATGATCATTTTAAAAATACATTTACTCACAAATATTGAGAATCTAAATATCAAATATTCCACAATGTTGTTAAGAAGTTTGTAAAAATTTGAAAAAAGGAAAATCATTAAAACCGATAAGTCGGTCATAAATTACTGTGGCTGCAAAGTTTCACATGACAAGATTGAAGAGTGGCCATGAAAACAGAAATTTGATATAAAAATAATATATTTTTTATATTATTATTATATTATTATAATATTTAAAACTATTTTTTTATATATATTTTAAACTTACATAAAAGGATTAACTGGTACTAGGTTTAGTGCTGAATTATAAATTATGACCATTAATGTCTTTTGAAATTGTTACATAAAAAATCTAATAATAAACATTAAACATTTAAAATTTTTAGTTAGCTTAGGTTTTGCAAGCTAACCATTCAGCATGCTACCTTAGCATACCATTAGCCTGCTAGCTTAGCCTATACTCAATGCAAATGTTCAGTTATACTTTATTAACTTTTGTTTGATCAGGCATGATAAGTGTTTACCCTGTGGTCTCAACAGGCGGACCAGATAGTTCATGTTCAGTTCAGTTCACATCAGCCATTTAAATGTGGTTATTGAAATGAATATGAATTCTAATGTATAGCTATTATAGACTTGATTGTGTTTATTACGTTATTGTCAGACTGTTTGTGTGCTTTTGTGAATATCAGTTCAGTGGTCTGCCTAATTTTAGTTTGTTCTTGAGTTTAAATGCTTTTGAAAACACACAAACAGTCCTCTGTACTCGAATGGACAAAATGATTGACAATTTTATTTTGAATAATTCATCCGAGTGTGTGAAGGTCAGATGATCTGGCTTCTGCCACCCAGGACTTACAGCAGAGGTGACACAGTCATCAAATATTTATTTACCCTGTGTACTCCCAATACACTCTCAAAATACACACACACACACTAACCCACCACCATGACCCTCAAATACTTTCTGACCAGCCCTATTTCTGTAGGAACTAATCGATGATTCTCTTAAACTCAGGACATAATGACCTGCTATAGATCAAACTTCCCAGTTGCACTGATTTATAACCAATGCCAGAATTAGGGAAACAGAGAAACTGTTCCCAGGTCAGTGGGAAATGTACCAAAACTTTAAACAATTTCACATTTTTGTGCGGATACTAATGCTTGGTATGTGCAATATGAGCCTGTGTCATCCTGCTGCATCATGTCTTTTCTAGCTTCCAGTTGCGCATTACTCATGCACACAGGTGCAGATGGTGTGAGCACACTGTGGGCGGCAAACACTGCTGTTTTGCAACTTTAGTAAAAACTGAATAATTTTTGTTGTTGTTACTAAATGCTATATAATATATATATATATATATATATATATATATATATATATATATATATATATATATATATATATATATATATATATATATATATATAGCATTTAATAAACAGTTGTCTTATTATTATTATTATTATTATTATTATTATTATTCAGTTTGGACGCATTAAAATGATGAAAAGTGAGAGTAAACACATTTATAACGTTACAAAAGATTTTTGTTTCAAATAAATGCTAAATCAAAGTTTCCAAAAACGTATTAAGTGTAACAACATGGATAAGAAATAAGTATAAAAACATGTATCTTGAGCACCAAATCAGATTATTTGAATGATTTCTGAAAAAGATCATGACAAGTCAGACGCTGAAGACCGGATTGCTGAAAATCCAGCAATGAATTATATTTTAAAATATATTTAAAAAAATTTAAAAGAAAGTTCATTCAAATTGTAATAATAATTTCAAAATATTACTGTTTTTACTGCATCTTTGATCAGATAAACGCAGCCTCTGTTAACATATTGGTGAACCATACATTATTATTAATATTATTATTATTATTATTATTATTAAAACACTTTATTTGTGATATTGCTTAATGCAGTAAATTGTATAATAATAGTAAATTAATATTATTATAATTAAATATATAAATAATCATTCTGTTAACATACATATAATCATAAGAAAGCATCATGGCACCAGTTATCTAAGGAAAAATGCTTAGTTGCATGTTTCGGAACATCAAATTCAATTTTCTAAAATGGATTACCTCTGACCTTCTTTCTATATGATCTGAATTTCTGCGAATTGAATTTTAGAATATTGAATTTGATGTTCCAAATTTCCTCTTCAACTTGAAAACATGAAGCTGTATTTTTGAAAACTGGCAAATATTTGCAGTCTAAGATTTCAGAACAAAAAATTTGCTGTTTGAAAATGTCTTTAAAACTCTGCCATAAAAATATTCAGTTGTGTTAAATTTAAAATGTTTAATATTCAAGTTAAAAAATCTAATTCAGAACTGTTAAATGCCACATAATATTAAATTTTGTTAAGTGACATTTGTCAATTATTTAAATTTACAAAATACAAATTCAATTATTTTTGTCATATTATAAGCTCTATACTGATGTGTCCGCAGTGTTTATTTGCTTAACGCTGAGATTTGAGGCCTTACAAATCAGTGTATTCAAACACAAACAAGCACTTCACGGTTTTAAACAGTGAAGGCATTTACCATTATGGCTTCACACATGGTGTGTGTGTGTGTTAGCCACGCTCTTCAAAAGGCACTAAGTTTGGGGCTCTCTGATGAACAGCACATGTTTGATTGCACCGTGCACCTTGAGTCCGGATGTGTTTACACTTCCACAGATCGTTGGGTAGTGGTAAGGAAGTGGGGTCTGGGTCACAGGGAAAAAGAGAGTGAGATCAATTTGAGCCATATGTGATCCCAACTTCCTCAAACACTTGAATCCAGAAACAGTTCAAGAAATCATTCATATATTTTCAAAAACAGGCAATTATTACAGAAGCCAGACTAACCTTGTTCTATGTTATGCATAAACATAAAAGATATCATGAAAGGGTATAATTCTAATCCGATACTACAGGAATCATTTAACCAGAAATTACATTTCTATCATTGTTTACTCACTCTCACATTGTTCCAAATAGAACAAATGTAGAACAAATGTAGAACAAAAAAAAATTAAATATTTTTAAAAATCTTCAGATAGGTATGACATTTCATTGGGATTATGTCTGTTAAGCTTCATAAATTACAAAAAAATTATCATAAAAATAAAATCTGCAAATAAATAAATACTACTAAAAATTCAGCTTTGCCATTACAGGAATAAATTACATTAAATTATATTTTATAAAATGACTTTTTACGATATTACATATTTTCTATTATATTTGTTGTATATATATATATATATATATATATTTGTTCATATATTCTACAGATTCTTCAAGTTTTCTTTCAGGACGGGTTTAGGCTTATTTTGTTATAATCTGCTTTATTTAGAAACAATAAAGTTAATGGTATTTCCTCATTTAGATGACTAAGTAAACTTGTGTGTCTGTGCCTCATGTCCCAGCATGTATCTGGATGTGCTTGTTGAAGACTGTCACACAGGTGTTTATGTGTGTGTGTTGGGTACATACTCCAATTGACTGGAGGTGTTATTGAACTCGAGAGTCTCGAACTGCATCTCCAGGGGGCAACTGACAGCTGAGGTCAAAGGTCAACTGCGGCCTCAATGATTGCCGATTAGTTTTGTTGTCAAAGCTTCACAGGTGAATGTGGGGAGCACCGAATATTCTGAAAGCATATCATCTAGAAAAACAGCAAACAAAGAAAAAAGAAAAGAAAAAGATGTCTGCCATTCCGACAATGTATGTTCACTCAACACACACATATCATAACAACCTATCGATGATTCACTGCTGTCACAAAAACACAAATGCGCCCACATACGCACATGTCATTTGACTGCTTTAGCCTATCCAGTGAGGCCTTGCCCAGAACTATGGAATGAGGAAAATAACATTTGTCATCCTTTCTTTTCTTTGTTTGTTTTCTCTGTCAGTGTCGTATTTCTGTCGGGTGCCCAGAGCAGCACACCTGCAGTGGAGAATTGTTTTGTAATACATCCGCTATTCTTTCCAACACATCAATATTTCCTGGAAACTTTTGAAAACAGGTCATGCTGTAACGCAGTGATTCTAAGCTCATTTCTTTGTGCTTCTTACATTGATTAATTTATTTTTTATTTGAGGTTATTTCTCATTGTATATTTCAAAATATGTATTTTTGAAACATGACTATACATATTTCCATATATATATATATATAAATTTTTTTTTCATAAAGGTTGCAATAAATTGATCAAAAGTGACAGTCAAAACTGTTACAAAGGATTATTTAAAAAATATGCTGTTCTTTTGAACTTTCTATTCATACTGAAAAAAAAGTACCATGGTATTTACAAAAATATTTGTGATAATACTAACTGTGATAATAATCATAGCACCAAATCAGCTTATTACAATGATTTCTGAAGGATCATATGACACTGACTGGGCTAATGGTTGCTGGAAATTCAGTTTTGCCATAGTTTTGAATAAATTACATTTTAAAATATTCAAATAGAAAACTGTAATTTTAAAAAGCATTAATATATCACAATATTACTGTTTTTTGTAATATAAAACAAATTCAGTTTGGGTAACCATAAGAGACTTTACCAGAAGCATTAAAAACTCCCCAAAAAATTTGAATGGTTGTGTATTTTCAAAATACATAGTCTAAATCTGCCTCCCAATGTTTATCATAAGAAGGCTAATCTGATATTTAAAGATGAATGTGTGTGAATTATACAAAAACCATTTTAAATGAGATGCATGGACGTAAGTTTTTCCATCTCTGTTTGCAGATGTCTGCTCTTTTCTTCCTTGCTGAGCATTACAGATAATTGCATTTAAATGCTGCAGTTTGAAAATAAATGAGCAGTAATATATAATAATGACTGACTTCCCATCAGTGCAAAGGTCTGTGTGTTCATCTGCACAGCTGGTACAAGTAGTAAGTAAAAACACTTTTTCACAAGCCCTTGCCCATGTTCTAGTATTTATTTATTGTATTTGACAGTTTTTAAATTATATCACTTATATATTACTATTGTGAGTATAAAATTATGATTAAGATTACATCGGAAATTCAAATAAATGAAAAATTATACATGCAAATAGCTAAAGATAGGAATTATATTTATATATAATATAATAAAATGTACAAATTAATGAAAAAAATAGAAAGCAGGGAGAGCGAAATACACTTGGGGTATGCGGGACTGTATATCTGGATTTTCGATATTGTCCACACAAGAAAACTGATATAAAAACCACTTATGGATAAAATTGATTGCACAGGAAAGGAACCTGCAACATTCACAAACTCCCTAAACATGTATCTGTCCTGTCATTTTACTGCTTTTAAGATAAACCATGACAATAACATGCAGGCACAAGTCAGCCGTTTTAAATTCTGCTTTACGTCCATCTGTATCCCCTCTCCAAGGATAAAGCTGAGCAGAACACCAGCCAACAGTGACCCAGCACATTTCACATGAAGTCTCCACATGAAACAAGTATGGAAAATACATTGACATACAACTGTCTACTGAAAATACTAAAAGATGAAGTTAGTTTATTAAAAGTCAATGTGCTGACTGGTCATGAAAAGCTACTAGTATCATGATTTACTAAAGATTAGCAGTAGGCTACTCTGATGCAACATGGTTCCAAGGTTTGAAGATCAATTTTTAAAATTTACAACATGATTAAGGGGTGACCAGGTATGGTTGTAACACTTTTTGTTTCAACATCTGTAGCTAGCTGAATTTTTGAGCTAGAATGCTCAAACTTTTATACAAAGTACCCAGTTTTGTTCACTGCAAAAGGCACCAGTTCAAACCTCTGCAAGAATATCACAGCCCTTATAAGTTTAAACAAAACTGTTGCGTGTCTCCGAACAAAACAGAGAGAGAGGTATTTGGTTTCAGACTGAAACTATGTGTTCGAACGAATTGGTTGAGTGAGTGATCAGTGAATCACTCATATGAAACATATGTAGCCACCTACTGGCGCAAGGATGTACAAGCAAAGTTATACAAACAAACGACTAATAAATCGGAAATCTGGCACATTTACAGAAAATATCTCACGTTGCAAAATAAAGTGCATACATTGTGATTTTAGAAAACACATCCTGTATGTGACCAAAACCTCAGTTTGTGCTTTTGTCACCTCTCAATTTTCAACGTGAAGCCTACGTTGTGTTTGTGTTGGATTGAACCACTGACTTGATTTATTGGTGACATTTTGAATGTGCTGTTGGCAGAAAGTCCCCGCAGTAGATTATTAAGTAATATATGCCAAAAGAATGCTGTATTTTGTAAAATTATATCATGATGAGAATGTCAAAAACTCTTAGCACAGGTTTACTTGATTATGTAGTTTTGCATGTGAGTTGGAATAATGCATTTACTTAAAGACCTCATATAGGTGGTTCAGTCCAATTTGCCCTTAAATAATCATGTGATGGTGACTTTCTGATCTTATGCTCGTGTTGACAAAAGATGGTGTTAAGAATGAATTCAGTAATGCTGAATAATTTTGCAATGCACAGGTGATATTAATGACACAGTGATGAAGGTACAGTGTTGACTGCTCCACCAGCAGCTGTTGGGAGTTAGACATGCAGAACTGCAGTGCATCTTTCCTGTCACGGTCCTGTCATTCAGCCCCTTCTGAACACCCAGAACGAATCCACCGCCCCACCCTGAAAACCCATTGCACTTGTGCTTCACGCCCCCACTGAATTACTGGTCTGTATGTTTCCGCTGTCTTGGAAGTAAGAACAGGGTCCATTATTCACCAGATTCCTTGTTTGACAGCATGCTCTTGTAAATCAGCTATAGCACAGCTTTGGCTTCGGTCGGTGCATCATGCTGGAATCATTTTCAGTAAGAACAGAACCTGGCATTACAATGCAGTTCATGTAAGACAAGTCGTTATTTTTTGATTACCGTGTTTCCTGTGTGACTGAGCTGTCCATTGCTCATATGTAGTGCAATATTATAAGTTCTAGGGTTAATTTGAGGAGCACTAGACATACTGGTAAAAAAAAAAAAATGTATAACCTGAATGCACTGTAAGTCACTTTGGATAAAAGCGTCTGCTAAAAGCATAAATGTAAATGTAGACGTTATGTCGTTTGAAACCATTTCAGGGTCTATAGACATTTCATTCTTGTTAATTTTACGTTTTTCAGTCATTCAGTAAAATGTTCATATACAGACAATATAAATATAGCAGGCATCCCTGCTTTCTCTCACGAAGATAACACTTTCACAGCTGTTCACAGAAATATTTAACAACAATAATTGTATTTTTAAAAGGGAGATTTTATATATAAAATGCATGAAAAAATTTATATGATTTTTTCTTTTGAAATACTTTAGGGTTACTGGGACAAGTTGTCACCTGTTTTGTATTTATATATTACAGTTAATATAAATATAAACTATTTTACATATTATTTGTATTATTACATATTAAATGTTATATTTGTTATTAAATGTTATATTACAAATATTTTATATATTTGTTATATATTTATACATTTGTATCTATCTATCTATCTATCTATCTATCTATCTATCTATCTATATATATATATATATATATATATATATATATATATATATATATATATATATATATATATAAATTACATAGTATTTATATAGTTTATTTATTTTACAGCAACTAGAAAAATGTACTTAGCAAGTATTCTGTTTTTGGAATGAGAATGAATTATATCTCTTTTTCTTAGACACACTCTTTCTGCATTTGTTTTAACTCTGTCATGAATGAATGAACATGGCTGATTAAATGAGGGAATTTGCCTTGTGGTTTTGTAGGGTTAGCGTTAGCATATTTCAATGGAGCTGAATCCACAGAAGCTTTTATTTGGCCAGTAAATGGGACGCTTCACATAAGCATGCTTTGGCAGTCTGTTGTTTATATACAGACAAACTAGCTCATGTAACACTAAATTAAAAAATGTGTAAACCCGACACTGTCTCTCGCGACTCTGCTGGCAAGCGTTGTAGTCCTACCCAAGCTTTTCTAAGGAAAGGTGCCTTTTCTTCCATATTCTTTGTATTCTAGGCACAACAAATTCCCGCAAAGCCTGTCGTTTTAAGTAACCTGTATTATTCTTAGATATAAGCGTCAAAATATCATAGCATTCCTCAGCCAAAATGATTATTTCTATTTAGGTTATTCACATTCTGGCAGGAACGGTTGGGCCTAATTGGGGGTTTGGAGATAATGGCTCTTTCAGAGTGCTGTCAGCCAAAGGAATAGACGTTTCTGGAAAGTCCTCTGGCAGTTGGTGCATTGAGTATTCAGTGTGAGGCCCTGGCCTGTCTCAAGTGCTCACAGCTGGATGCTCTAGAAGACTGGAGAACTGAAGCCATGTCAGGAGACTGAATGGGCCTCGCTGTATAGGCCTCTGTCCTTATTTACTCGCGGAGCTGGAACCTCTTGTGTTTGAGCTCAAATTGAGATGCATACCTGAGCACGGCTGGATGAAGAAAGACTAAAGCTATTCATCCAATTCTTGGAAATTGGTTATTTGCTTGATTCTTTGTCATATTCTTTGGCATTGTTATAAATTAATTAGCTGTGATTGGTTTCCCACAGCGCAGTCTTTCAGTAAATGAACACATTTAATATTGTTATATATAAATGTGTATATTTTTATATGTTGATATAATTCCATTGAGTAAAATATTGTTAAATATTATAAAATATTATAATTTAAAATAACTGTTTTCTATTTTAATACAATTTAAAATGTAATTTATTCCTGTGATGCAAAGCTGAATTTTCAGCATCATTACTCCAGTCTTCAGTGTCACATGATCCTTCAGAAATAGTTCTATTATCTTGAAAACTGTTTTTGCTTTTTGATATTCTTGTAGAAAGCATGATACACTACAATCAAAAAGTTGGGGTAATTAAGATTTTTTATTAAATGAATACTTTTATTTACAACGATGAATTCAATTGGTCAAATGTGACAATTTAGAATGTTACTAAAGATTTTTTAAATGCTGTGTGTGTACACGCACACACACACACACACACACATAAACACATACACAATGTTTCTATTGTATAAGCATTTTTGTTTTAGTTTTTAAATCTATATTTTCATTATATATGATCATTTATTTTTGAAAAACATCCAACATAGACTGTAAGAAAACTTCTTTGTAAAAACATAATTGTAACTGCGAGTGCATACTGAGAATAAAGCAGCCAAACACAACTACATGTATTCTTCACCAATTTTCTTTAAATGTTGTACTGATCCGTGCAGTATCTCACAAGTGTTCAGAAGGTGGCAACCATTATCTTATTATCTATAACAGGGGCCCCAGGGGTAGACGGCCATAAGCTGTGCAGCTGCAGCAATCAATGGCAAAATCAGCACTACTGAGAGTGTTTTACCAGAGCGCTGGTGTCATCAGGGTAACAGGTCTCAGATCAGCGTGGTGGAAAAGGGAGGGACAAACTTGTTGTCTTGTCAGAGGTGGGTGATTATAAGGTTCAGGGGTCAAGCAATCGGATGAGCAGTGCACTCTGGGAAATAACTTTCACTCCTGCATAGAGATCTTTTCAATTAAAACGAATGACTGAGCCATTGTAAAGATTATTATTATTTTTTTATTTAAAAATAATTAAATTTTCATTTTAATAATCTTATATTTTCATGATAATGTAATGTTTTTGAAAAAAAAAATTTGAATTTATATGCTATATTGTGTATATATGCTTTATATGTATTCACTTTATTATTATTTTTTAATCTTAGATTTCATTTTATTTTTTTAAGCTTTTTTTTCACATTTTTTCAAATAGATTTAAAGGTATAGTTCCCCCAAAATGTAATTTTCTCACAAGCGTAAACAGCAATGTGTCTCTGCTGACAACTTATGATCTCATTGCCTGTTAAACTGGTCAAAAGGTTGAAAGAATCGTGCATAACAAAACTAATTTCTTGGCGCACATGTGGCGTCATGACAGTTCAGCTTGGATGAGCGACAAAAAAACATACAGCTCAAATGTGAAATATGCTTTGTGCAACATGATTGATTGTTAAATAAATATGTAAAATCATGTTGAACGTACATGCCAGAGCGGTGCGATTGCTTTAGCAATGTTCTTCTTAGTCAGTGTAACCAGGTGATACTTTGCTTTGTGTACACAGAACTTAAAAAACTGGATTTTGAACAAGATTTATGCACAAGTTCTTTCCTGTGCAAAAAGAAACAGAAAATTTGCTGTTTGCTTTGACAAAGTCATACGAAGTTTTGACAAATGCTTTTCTTTTGATATTTGGCTTGGGCTCACGGATTCCAACTACAAAGTCACCCCTCTCTTTGAACTGTGCAAAGAATGGACCTTTGAAACAGGTTCATTACACCATGCTAATTTCTATTATGAGCGATTAAACACAGCTCTCCCCTCCTCCCTATCATAGCCATCGCCAGGAGCGGAGCTCTCTGTAGGGGTTCCGGTTCATTTGGGCTCCACTCCCACCCCTCCCTCCGGTGTGACTATTCATCCAACCTGGCCCAATCTATTCAGCGCAGCTCTATTCAGGTCTGGGAAAAGAAAGAGAGCCAGCAAGAAAGAGAGCGAGAGAGGAGAAAGAGGAAGAGAAAGAAAGGTTTCACAGCTGCAGCTGCTAAACGCAGGGTTTGGGATTGCTGAGCATGCGTGGGTTTCAGACCATTAAGGGGCTTTGGCCCCTTCTTCTCATCTCCGTCTTCATTCTTTCTCTCACCTTCCCTCGTTTATTGTGCCTACTAAAGGACAAGAAGAAAGAGGAGGAGGAAGAGGAAGAAAACAAGAAACATGCTGTTCTAGGGCAGTTGAATAGGTTTATATTCCTGGTGGGATTTTCTTAGTTCAACTTTATCTTAAAGGAAAAGTTCACACAAAAATGACCAGTCATCTCAAACCTGTATGACTTTCTTCTTTTGGTGCAACAGAAAAGAAGAAATTTTGAAGAATGTTATGGTCGCTCTTTTTCATGTAGTTTCAATGAATGGGCCCTGGAGTATTCATGCTTCAGAAAAGACACAAATGCACCCTAAAAGTATAATATAAGTTATTCAGTAGCTTAGGGATTGAAACAGAGATTTTTTTTTTCTGTTAAAATGTTCCTCTCCAGTGGACTGTTAAAGGAACAGTTCAGCCAAAAATGAAAATTTGCTGACAATTTACTCACCCTTAGCCATCCAATGTGTAGATGAGTTTTTCAAGGAAACAGATTTGGAGAAATGTAGCATTACATCATGTGCTCACCAATGGATCCTCTGCAGTGAAGGGGTGCCATCAGAATGAGAGTCCAAACAGCTGATAAACACATCACAATAATTCACAAGTAATCCACACAACCCCAGTCCATCAATTAACATGTTGTGAAGCAAAAAGGTGCTTGTTCATAGGAAACAATTCCATCATGTGGGGAAGTTAGAGAGTTTGACTCCTAACCCTAAGGTTGTGCAATACCACGACTGAGGTGCCCTTGAGCAAGGCACCGAACCCCCAACTGCTCCCGGGGCGCCGCAGCGTAAATGGCTGCCCACTGCTCCGGGTGTGTGTTCATGGTGTGTGTGTGTGTGTGTTCATTGCTGTGTGTGTGCACTTTGGATGGGTTAAATGCAGAGCAGGAATTCTGAGTATGGGTCACCATACTTGGCTGTATGTCACTTTCACTTTCATTAAGGCATTTTAACATTAAACTGTTGCTTCTGGCCAAAATATGAGTCCATAATCCATAAGAAATCTTTCTCCAGTGAAAAAGTCCATCCCATGTTGTCTTCCCACATCAAAATCCACCCACATATTTGTTTAAAACTATTTTGGACTGTTTTGCTTGTAAACTGTGCTTGATCTGTGCATATTTCTCTTATGATGTAATACTAAATTTTCTCCAAATTGTTCCGATGAAGAAACAACCTCATCTACATCTTGGTGAGTACATATATTCAGCTATTCCTTTAACTGCTCCAACTGGATCACTGAGTTCAGAGTTGAACTCAAGAACCGAATCGGTCTGATTTGTAATGATCAGCCATCATTCATTGAAAAGATCCAAGTAAGGATGTTTCGTCCATGAATCAGACGTTCGTCATCTGAATGTGTATTGTAATGTTTCTATGACATTACATCTTAAAATTGGACAGTTGTCTGGGAGTCACAGATTGTGAGGGAAGCTACACAAGCAGTTAAGTCAGGTCTGAATTTGTCAGTCCCCAGCGGGCCACTTTATCAGTTTTATCTCTTAAGAAACTCTCTTAGTCTAAGTAAATCAGCGTGCCCTTGTTCACCGTAACCCCCCCTGCAAAGACGTAATGACCACTTCCCACAGCTCATCAGCCACTTAAGATAATGTAATGACATTGATAAATCACCCCTAAATCTGTGCCCCAAGCATGTGCCATGCACTCATTTGTGGTAGACGGGAATGAGGATCGTGTAACTTTAAATAAATTGAATTTCCATGTTCATTGGACTCCACTGAAGGCGTAATTTAATATACGTACTGGACTTTCTGTAGATTTACCAGCTTGATAAGATTATGCACACCATGTAAGGTTTTGAAGCTACAGTTTTGAAAAACTTATGTCATTGACCCAGAAGTGTCATTAGACTCAACTTTTCTCAATTTTTCTTTCAAAATTCTGCATGAATTACATTTCATCCCCAGTTTCCCTGACTTCACATATATTTATGTGGTGGAAAAAGTAGCTCGCCTTGGTATGTGTGTATATTATACATGCATACTCCAAACACACACATGTATTTTCTCTGGTTATTTAAAATATTTTCATAACTAAACTAAATTTAAATGAAAGTAAAAGATAATGTAAAATATTTTAAAAGTACTGAAATTAAATTTAAATTAAAACATTATTTTTATTAGATTTTGCACGAATTACATAATTACACCTTTGGTCTGAGATCATAGATTTACAATCCTAAAAATAACACCCTGCCCTGTTTCAGAGACAAAACCAGTACTGGCCAAAAAAAAAAAAACCTTTACAAAAGAATGCTGCTAAACAAAAGATGCATCACCTCTTAAGCTCAGCCATACAGAAGTCACCTTTCACACACTGCATTCCTGCCCTGCGCCACACACAAAACCCGTTCCAGACCATCACTTCTTTTATCACGTATTTTGGCCCTATTAAAACACTCTTGCTCGAATAAACAAGAGCTTCACAGTGGTTGCGTTCTCCACCCTGCCAGCCTATGAGAGGCAGCGTCTATACATCACACCTGAATCTGTGTGCTGATTGAGGATGTATAAACAGCAAAGAGACATTGCCCAGGTAAACACTTAAACAAGCTGTTAACACAAGACTGTTGCAACAAGGCATGCCTTCTCCAGGGATGACATCAAGTGATGGGCAACCTGTGCATCACTCAAGAACAGGTCAAGGAGGAGACATCTTTCAGCACGCACGGTTTTGGCAGGTTGCACGACGAGCGCTGGGAAATGAAAGCAACTTGGCAGAAGTGGGCAAGATCCACTCACTTTATAAAACAAACAACAGTCAGAAATGTAAATGTTAGTGTGCGTACAAAATAAAAAAAAATCTCTACCTTCTTGTTACGACACCTGCAGATGGGCTGTGCAAAATTCCACTTGACTCAAGCTGCTGGGCCTAAAGACAAAGACACAGCTATGAGAGTGTTTTCTTAAAGGAATAATTCACCCAAAAATGTAGATGAGTTTGTTTCTTCATCAGAACAAATTTGGAGAAATTTCATATTATATCACTTGCTCATCAATTGACCCTCTGTAGTGAATGGGTGCCTTCAGAAAAACATCACAATAATCCACAATTAACCCCACAAACCTAGTCCTCACAAACCCAATGAAAACATACTACAAAGTTTTAAATCTAAAAGTGCACCGTGAATAAAGTTAATGTCTCTCAAAAAAAGAGTCGACTCTGAATCATTTAAAAGAGTCTTTTTTAAAACGAATCCCAAGCCGTTTCATGTTGACGTCAACACGTGACGTCACCCGAAGGTTTCTGAAGAGCGTTTTTGAAGCCTAAAGTGGGCGGAGCCGGACGTCGCCATCTTGGCAGCGCGTCACTCCCGGACATAGGCGTGGGAAGTTGGGGTGCTGAGGGTGCTGCAGCACCCCCTGTTTTTTCCTTTTTAGGTGTAGAGGGCTTTTGTCCCAGTAAGGTGGCTTCCATTTAATAATTTGAATTAAAATTAAATTAAGATGGATAAAAAGGCACACAGGAAACAAAAATCCCGAAAAATTATATATGACCCGCCAAATGCTTGCCAAATGAGATGCCGATTCGCACAGGACTAATATTATCACAGGACCTCGGTGTTCGGCGAAAATATTGTAAGTCATTTGCGAGGGAATTTTTATTTGACAAATTACAGACATGGAAGATTCGCACGGGATTAAGATCACAGACAACTAAGTGCCATTTTTGGAGCAGTAAAAATAGCTGTTTCCCCGGTAACGCTGTACACAAAGCAGCACTGCACTCACAAATGCTGCTTTATCAGACATTACAGGCATGATGAAAAAGAGACCAATCGGACCAATCACCGCAGTTTAGCATCACGCAAAGGAGGGGTTTGGAAAAATTAATTGAGCGAATCGTTTGGGAGTCGTGGAGCAAGTAAGGTAAAAGTAAATGCATATTATGATAAGACAATGAAAGTGTTGTTTTGACCTAGCATGCATGTCAACCTGTTGTTGGGGACTCCCAAAACCAAAATATGAACCTTTCATAGCCCATAGGGGCACTTTAATGTCTCGACTCGTGAAGTGAATTGTTTGTGTGTTTCATAATGAATAAAAGTTTCATTAAAAGAATGAAAATCTTTAAAAGTAATCTTAATGAAATTTATTAATTAATTTGTATTAATTAGAGATGTTCACACTTACATATTCAATAAGGAAAATATGTTATTCATTGTTTTTATTTGATGGTCACATTATTAATACGAACCTTTCTTTAAAAAGGTATAAAAGTTAAACCAGCATAAAAATCACTTCACTAAAAACCAAAATCAAAGGGTCTTTAAAAATGAATGACTTACAATCACACTGTAAATCGCTGTCAGTAGGAAGGCCCCTTTTAATAAATAAATTTTAAATTTATGCATTTAGCAGACGCTTTTATCCAAAGCGACTTACAGTGCATTCAGGCTATCAATTTTTACCTATCATGTGTTCCCGGGGATCGAACCCCCAATCTTGCGCTTGTTAACGCAATGCTCTACCACTTGAGCTACAGGAGCACTTTTAGCCATCAGTATTGCAATATACCAGTCAGTGTGCAGGTGTGATGCAACTATAATTGTCTAAAATGTACTGCTCAGTACAGACTCATTGAATTACAGCACATTTAGACCAGTGCATATGAAACCTTTCTTCACGCCTCATCTGAAACTCAAACTGTGTTTTCTCTATTCTTTAGGGATTCTCGCTTTTTAGCCAGGACTCAGAGATATGATGAGATGTGCGAGTGTCTCTGCTTCCTATTAACCCAGGCATTTCCTCGCTATAGCACACACCCGTTAAACATCCAGAGATAGCACAATGTGCTGGCTTCGTTTCACGCCTCTCCATTTTATTGTTGACGAATAGCTTGAGCAGATGGACTCGTTATCTTTGAAGATTCCAGCACGGCCAGCGTGATAAATTGGCACAGGCCTGCAACACACAGAGGCACACTGACAAAAACACACAAAACACAGCTCATGCAGATGGAACGGCATCCCTTCCAACCTTGAATTATCTACCGTTTAAAAACTCTGGTTCAGGCCCACTTCACTTCACTCTCTCTTTCAGAGAAGCACCAAATCCAATGTCTTCATGTGCTGCACCATCTGTTCAAAGCCTCGCACGAGGCTCTTTCATCTTCTTCCAGCTGTGGATGTGCACTGGATGGAGCATGAGTAAAAGAGAGAAGAGAGAACAAGAAAGAGAAGTAAGGATCTCTCATCTGATATGCACATTAGTTTACTGGCAAACTTTCTCACCACTATAACTGATCCAAAAACATCCCAGAAACAGTGTTTGCTAAAATTCTCAGGTGTGTACTGAATGAACTGTTATGTGTGAAAGGGTCCAGAAGTTTAAACTGATTCTTTTAATCAAATCAGTGACAATTCATAGCTACAGTATGTTCCATAAAAACAATACAAACAAACAATAATAGCTCTACTCACTATAAAGTTTCACTTTAGATTACAGATTTATACTGTCACATGTCTAAAAGCAGATTCAGTGCATATATTTGTAAAGTAGAGCTGTCTTTTCCTATTTTGGATTTGAAATATTGTTATAGTATTGTTTTCCACGTTCACTACTGATACTACCCTTCAAACACTAAACTGCGTCTCTTTATGGCTCTTTATGGTCTCTTGACACTTGTGTCACTTCCAAGTTATTTGTAAAGCAAATTATTTACAGTCGGCACACTGACAGATAAATCATATGTGAAGCAATGTCAAGAGCCCTCTCAGAATAGAAAGCTAAAATACCTGAGTCAAATGCCATTTGGGTTAAAGAGGACAAAATGTGAATGACCACTTATTTGAATAGATATAACAGCCTATTTATCAGCAATTTGTTTATGTCAATATTACATATTACATAAAACAAAGTCCTATTATTGTTGTCACTGTAATGTTACTTTTTAATTGATGCCTATTTGTCAAGGAATTTAGCATGAAATAGAAAGTTTTATGTGACAAAGAAATAGTATTTTACAAATTAAATATTTTAGATTTTCTGTGTCAAAAACAACACAGAAATGTGAACTAGAATAAATAAATAAATAAACAAACAAAGTGCAGAAAGTCAATTGTTTATTTAACTTTCCTGGTTTACATTTTTACATTCTACGTTTATATACTATAGTTAATTATTATATTATATTATATTATATTATATTATATTATATTATATTATATTACATTAATTAAACAGTTATAGCCCTGAACACTGTCCCTTTAAGACACGATGAGCGTGAAAGTATATTATATTATATTATATTATATTATATTATATTATATTATATTATATTATATTATATTATATTATATTATATTATATTATATTATATTATATTATATTATATTATATTATATTATATTATATTATATTATTAATCAAACGGATATCTTGCCCTGAACATTGTCCCTTTAAGACGCTATGGAGGCGGCGCAGTTTCGCACTCTGGGTGGGAAAGATGGGCGGGGCTAACGCGATTTGACTGACAGCTGAGCCCTGGAACATCCAAAATCGTAGCGCCTGGGCGGTCCAAAGCAGCCAGTAAGAGCCAGAGTTTGGCTGTCAATCATTCTCCGAGCACCAATCGGAAAGCAAAACGAGGGAATCTTTATCACTCCCGATGTATCCAACGTGGGACGAAAGAACGTCTGGATAAAAAGAAAGTAAAGTCCGGGAAGGGGAAAAACAAGCAGTTGAAACGGTCAGAAGTGCGAGGTGAATTAGTGAATTATCGGAGTTTTCGGACCGTACGACGAGCTCAAGATAAAAGCTTCCCAGTTCCTTTAAACCGCGCTCAAGGTTGCTGGAGAGAGAGAGAGAGAGAGAGAGAGAGAAGGAACAAACGCGAGCCGGAAAGTTCACAACAGTCGGACGGCTTTACTGGAACTGTTTTGCTTAAAACTGGTTTATTATTATTCATCAATGTGATCCAAACGCCTGCATTCGCCGTTTGGAAACTTTATATCAAGTCCGTGAAGAGACGTGAGCCTCAAACTTTTTCTTTAGGAGTGCGGTTTTTCCTGAGGAAAAGTTTCTTTAAAGCGCCGGAGATCAGATTTTCTTTCAACACACTCGTATGGATTTAATGGACACGATCTACTATGTTTTTACTTTTCATAATCACGAATCACTTGGGATCAGCACATTATAAAAACTTAAGAAACGCCGCTGACGATTTAAACTCTTCAAACTAACGTACATTTGATCCGGTGGATCTCTCTTGCCAAAACAAAGCGCCTGTCCATCTCCCATCCAGACCCCCTTTTCAACCTTTTAAGGACAACTGCATTTAGTTTTGGCTTCTGGACAAGTTGTGATTCACCTTTGATTTACTTAACGTACGTGGTGGTGGAGCAGGGGAGTTAAAATTTTACTGTGGACCTTTTTCAAGTGCAGGACTGATGCATTGCCCAAAAACAACGCAGTATAATTTGATATTACCGTTGGGTAAACAAACAACTTAATGAAGGCGAATTACTCGGACTCTGGGAAACTCAATAGGTTCGAGCTGTCCGTTTGTGGATGAGAGAGATCAGTCGTTAAGCGCTGAGACAACTGGATACAAGATGGCGGTGTGGCTGGGACAGATGGGATCACTTTCATATCATGTGTTTTATTGGCTTTTGACACTGGGACTGTTAATTAATTATAGCGCACCGTGTCCTCAAAACTGTACGTGTACGCTTGATACAACCGACTGCAGTCATTTAGACATTACTGATGTCCCTCAAGACTTGCCTAAGAGCACTGTGCATCTGTGAGTACACAAAACTAACATTATTCTCTTCAAAATAACATGCTTTAAGTTCTTTAACACTCTTAACTAAAGTTGTCCAGGGAAGAAAATGACTCAAAAGTCACAGAATAACAAGTGTCATGTCCTATATAATGCTTTGCACTTATTTTAAAATTACTGACAAAAGTTTCTCTTTCCATTAAAAGCATGCAAGGGTATTGGTTTTAAGTAGTCTCAGGCCTGGCTGTGACCTGCTGGGTTATGACATGCTAGTTACTGTCATAAGTTTGGAAACTCTGACAGACAGTTTTAGGAAGCCTGCTGATATGAGTCAAAGTCATGACTCAATGATCACAATCACTTGTTTATTTGCCAGATGGTAATTTTGGCCACCTCATGGTTTTGTCATTATATTTGGTCTGGTTTATAGATTGTCTTAAAAGTAGTTATTTTCTTTATAATCGCCCTATACTAAGATGGTAGATCTAGTTAGTCTCGTAGTAAAAACTGAGAACAGTGGCAGTTGTTATTTTTATGGTCATCTGACATTTTATATATAGGCTATTTCTTAAGATTAACATCACACACAAAAAGTATAAAGCCATTTTAATAACCCTATTTTCCTAACATTTCTCTTCAAACATGACATCAATTTTATAGACGTCTTTTTGGGCGTTAGGTTTTAATGTAATGTATCTGTGTGGCCTAGACAAAGTTTCTATGGTGTCATCCGCCTGTGAGTTCAAGATCACAATCATCATTTTCAAAGGGAACGATTTTACTGCCCAGTATTAACTTTAACACCTTTACTGCATGTTTTATCACTGCAAAGTTACCTGTTTTCTGTTATTCTCACAAAAGCAGCTCCCTTACTGTTCTTGTCAGGTTTAAAAGATGGTTATCACGCACAAGTTTCAACACGGAAGCGTCAACTGAAGACATGAGCTGTCTGTTGTGCATTTTATATCACCCGATTCGCCAAATTTTAGTCAGATCTGGCTGTTTGGTTCTTCGTTGGGCTATATTTGAAATATATAAAGACACAAACCCAGAGATAACTTTTTAAAGATGAGATGCTTATTAGTTGTAACCGAGGGTGGCTGACATAATCGTTCTTCGTCTGATAGGACCGTGAAACCTTCATTACACATGATATCAGGCTTTAGATGATTGGGCAGGTAGCTCTGTTGGTGTTCTGCCTCAAGGACTGTCTAACCTACTGCTGAGTAATTTGACCTGGTCTGCCTGAGTGCTTTAGTCTGTGCCCCTTGACTATTCCATTTAAATTCATATAGTCATTTTAGTGGGAAGCTAGTGTGATGTATTTCAGGATATTCAGCGAAATCTGGGAGATTGGACTTGGTTATTGAATTGGATGGTGAAAAGTGGTCTCTGTATGACAGGTGGTTGGAGAAAAGGGGTTGAAATAAGAGGGTGTGTTTACATTAGCGAAAAAGTAAAGCAGAATAAATAATTTACAATAAGATCAGGAATGTGTATTAAGAAAGTAAATGGGCATAAATTATGTTTCATGTTGACTGTTTCTACCGATCAAATTCAAATGCAGAAAAAATGGGGCCATGTTTGTTACAGATTAAGCATGATTAAGTGGCAATAATAAATTTATTTACTCCATATTACAGTTAAATTGGTGTATTAAATCATTTTTTTGGTGTCTTGTTTCAAACTAGTATTAGAAGCAGTTAAAAAGCTCTGACAGTGCTTTTATTGATAGGGTGCAACCGCGCAACAGGTGATATACATTTCCTTCTGACTTTCCTTATATATGGTCTTTAAAGCGTGACCGTTTTTAATATTCAAACCTCATTGACAGCAACAGCATTAACTTAAAACAACTGGCTCCTTGTTCTTAACCAGTGGCTCTTTGTCTCTAAAAAGCTTAAGGCAACTGTGGTCTATCATAATGCTGATTATTTATTCTCATTAATCCCTACAACTACCCCTATTCACATGTCACTATTCATGTTCAGGGCTTTGATATGCTTCTCTGGCAATTGACAAGCAGTCAAAGCGCTAGTTCTTGTGACATCTAAACCTGTTGCTTGCATAACCACTCCGCACAAACTCGCCCAAGGAACGTCAAGCCGCGTTTTAGCATTTCCATGAACTAAAAGGCATGTTCCAGCATCTTAATGTCCCTTTATCGTCTGCTTTCATGTTGACAGATCCAACAGAAGCTCGATTTTAAAGTTATAGGCCAGAGATATTTTTTGGGTTGTCCCTCTGTAATATATCAATCAAGAGTAGAAAAAGCTTTGGTTGGAAAAACCCTGTGGACATGGCCTGAGTATAAAATCAAGCCCTTAATACCTTCCAGTTGTCCAAATAGTTTCTCCATACTGTCCATTTTTTCTTTCTTTCATTTAATGGTTCCCCCATGGCTCGCTGAGACCTTGATGGCGAGTAGGAAGCAGCGAGGTGTTGGCATCGTCAACTCGCACATGGTCCTTTGTGGATTCAAGTTAACATTGAGATATGGGCATTTAGACTCTTAAGATAAAGACTGATGGAGTTATTCATGGTGAGGGTCAAAGGAATAGTTCGCCCAAAAATGGTTCGTTCTTGGTAACCAAACAGTTTTGGTGACTATTGACTTGCATTTTATGGACATGGAGACATTTCTCAAAATATGTTATTTTATGTTTCACAGATGAAAGTAAGTCATATAGCTTTGGAAATATGTGAGGGTGAATAAATGCTGACAGTTTTAATTTTTGAACCTGAGTGCGGAGGAGATGTTGAGTTAACTGATGAATGTTATGAGTAATCTTATATGAGTAATCACTGATGCATGACACAGTGCTCCAAACTCTCCATCTGCGAATTTGAAAAAGTTGTCTGAATTCCTTGTGAATTAAATTTATTTTCTTTTAAAAATGTTTCCTGCATCAGATCCATCTGAAGTATTGAAAAATTAAGCAATTTTGGTTTTGATTATGGAAATTTATGCGTGTCTTTGGCGTCTTGCATTCATCAGGACTGACCCTTTAAAATTCAGGATAAATGAGATCGGTTTTTGATTAAATAGCTATTTGATTTTGTCTGTTTATTCAGAGTGCTGTGAAGACAGAAGTGATGGAAATAATTTAGCTTGATGTAACGAGCTGTATGAGTCACACTTGTAGTTCGGTTAGTTTGGTTCATTTGGTCTGGACCAAAAAGAAAATGATACATTTGGTCCTGGTCCGCTAAGCTTTCACATTGGCATTTTTGACAGTGAACCTAAAGATGCCGAACCTAAAGACATGGTGATACGTTCACAACCTGATTGGTCGGGTTGAATGACGTATATTTCGTGACTCAACTTACCAAACACCCCAAACAATAGGTGTGTTTGACTTAAAGTGAGGCTGCGGGTGTATGATATCAAAGCACCCATTAATGGACTGGTCTACTCAGTGCCACTTTAAGTTGAACACACCTAATGCTGTCTGCTAGGAGCTCATAAAAGGCACTTTATCTCATCGTTGCTCCATGTTTGCCCTCTGCTCATTTTGTTTTGGATACACCGCTCGTTCCTTGTCATGTTTTCATTTTGCTTATTTTGTTTTGTTATCATTACTTCCTGTTTTTGGTTCATTGAGAAGTATTTGGTCCGTGTTGCGTTCATATTTCATTCGAACCGCACCAGAGTTTGTTTGGAAGTGGTCCAAGACCGATCTTTTTCGGGATCTCGGTCCGCTTGTTTGGTGCGCACCAGGGTTCGGATGGCAGCATTCGTACTTATTCAAACAAACTGCACTAACAGAGCAATCGCACCAGAGTTCGTTTTAATCGAACCAAACATGACAAGTGTGAACACACCCTTACTTCTCAAAGTAAACTACAACGACCCTTTGGTGGCCCTCTTGATTGTTTTGAAAGCTGAGGGGGTGGTGGTTGGTTTGTATGTGCAACCTGGATTGCCACATGTGTGAGTGTAGTTTGGTCACCCTTGAGGCTTGGTAAACAGCCCGCAGATTTTTCTCACCACCCCGAAGGGGGTTTGATGTGTTTTTTTTATGCATTGTGGGGGACTGTCTTTTCTTTACGGTCCCTGTCACGGCACACCAATGGGTCTCTGTTGTAAGTCTATGGACTAAAGGAAGGCAAGCCTCCCCTGTAACTTTACCTGTGGGTGTCACTTTTGGACAGAGTTACTTTATAAAAACGAGTGACTTTTGTACTTTTGTACTTTTAATGCCATATTTAGTAATATTTGCAATTTATGTTTGTAATATCGATTATTTTGTCATCCAATTTTTTGAGGAGACACTGCCTCCCTTGTCTTCTCGGAGGGAACACCCCTGATCTTGATCTACTCCTCTGACCCATTGTTTATTCGTTCAACATGTGGAAACTGGTCAGGAGTATGTCATTAGCAGTCAAACTCGTTTTGATGCTTGTTCATTTCGTTATCTGAACAGTATGCTTTATTAATCCCGTTGCTATAGATTTGTGCACTCTAGAATGCAAGTTGCTGTTTTTGAGATTTTTGACAGCATAACGCAGAACACATGTAAAAGCTGAATTGTTTTGCTCCAGGTGTGTGCGGTAGCCTGGAGCGGAGTTTGCTTGCGTTATCGGATTGTGAGTTAAAGGAGTGCCTTGCGGTGTTTAGCTTGGCCTGCATGGCACAGAGGTTAACGGCACCTTCCGTTAGCACTGCTCTTGTGGAGTTTCCATGCATCCAAGGACATTTTATCCACTGATTTATGCCCAGTTCCAGGCTGTTAATGCACATAAAACATGAATCTAACAATTTAATGGTGAGTTGACAGAGCGAATATCTTCAGAAATGCTGGTGTTTGCTTTCTGGACTAGTTTAGATGTAGACGAGTGTTGTGTCTCGGTTAGGGGAATGGCAGCCACACTAGTACCAGAATTGAAATTCCAAAAGGATCAAACAAATATTCCAGATTCTCTTTTTTGTTGAGACACATTTGAGCACCTCCTCCTCTCCCCTCCTTTGTTTAAGTGTCTACAAAGTGATGGATGCCTCATCTGTGATTTCTGTACATCTGGTAAGAGTTTAGAGATCTGGAAAAGACATAAAAAAAGAGTGAAAGAAAGGGGAGGGGTGAGAGAATTGGAGAGTAACAGGCCTTATAGAGCACCCCCAGCACATTTGGTCTGGAGACTAAAATCACCATTTAACATTCTGTGAAAGCGTTACTGACAAACTGTCCCTTAACCCCATACTACGTATAGTTTCCAGAAGTTTTATAGCATTAAACCATAATGTGCAGGCATATAGGTTGATATGCATATTCTGTTGGTCAGCAGTTGTTGTTTTTTTCAGACAAATTCACAACTTCTGCTTATGTTTTTTTCTTTTCTCCATTGTTTTGAGCTAATCAGTATCCATGAATCAAATTTATTAACACACGTTTCCCATGTTTAACGGCGCTGCTGCTGTCTTATAATAATAATAATAATAATAATAATAATAATACTAATACTAATAATAATTTGATTTTAGTTAAAGTTATGTTTTATATTTTTGTCGTTTTTATTTTTATTATTTAATATGTCCATATAGTTTTTAGTACATCAAGATAAACTAAATGAAAGGAAGTGTGTGCTTTGGCAACCAGCTGAAATGATAGAAGTTGTAATACATTTTTTATAATTTATTTATTTTTCAGTTACTGAGGTTGTTTTAAGTTTTATTTTTAGTTAACTATAATAACCCAGGTCTATATTAACAATAATAATAATTGTACAATATAATAATAATTTAATAATTATTAAATGCTTATAGACTAAACATAAAACTAATACACATATATTTGGTCACGATTGAGTGTATGTAAATGTGCATATATTATTATTTTTATTTCTTTCTTTTCTATTTAGATGATTAATTACTTCATGCATCATACATACCCACAAAATTAAATTTGATATATGCTTTACACAGTATATGATAAATATACTGCTGAAGTTGACCACTCTGATGTTTCCGGCTAAACTAGTGGTGCAATTACTCCAGAGTTTTCCTTTCTGTTAAGATAATAAACCATATGCAGGGGAACTCTGTAATCTAACAATCACTTGTTCTATTCACTTTGAAGTTTTCTGGAACAATCTGTCACGAGCTGGTCTGTAACTATGCAGGACGTATTTTCACTCCCTGGGTTTTCATTATAAGATTAAAAATTATCAGTTGAAACAAATGTGTATATAATCAAGTGTGAGTATGTTGGACTTTTGCCTGGCATCTGTGGTTCTGGTACTGACTGTCCAACCTACACCATAGCCTAAGCATAAACCGTACGCTCTATGCCGTAGCATGACGTGCACCTCTCTAAAAATCTAACAGCGCATCGGACCGCAAGCGCTGTGATTGGTCTGCTAGAACCCCTCCCTCCGTATGTACTTGAGTTTTGTGTGTTTATAATGTGCACTTTAATATATTTTAATGTTACACCTTTTTATATAAAAGAAAAAAAAGAACAAGTGTCTTATCATTTATTATACTAAATAGCATTATACATCAGTAGTTGTCCACGACAAACAATGTTGATCTTCTGTGGTACAAGTCCTTGTGGAGACTGAAAGAATGCCATCTTCTCCTGTTCCGTTGTTGTCTCCTTTTTGTAGTTTTAAATAATATTTGTCGCCGTCACGGCTATAATGCTTCTCTGACGAGCCACTTCTTCTTCGGCTTTTGCCGTGGTTCTGCTGGTTACACCAGCAGCATGCCCGTAGACACTGCAGACTAGCGGTTTGCATGTGTACTGCACGTTGACGCAGACAACGACGCAGAAGTATAAATCAGCCTTAAGGCAAAAAGAGACCCTATTCTTATTGTCTTTATGGGGACAATTTCTGTCATCTACTTTTTTTAAAATGTGTCTGGTTTTCTTGGATTTAAGCTTCATGTTACTCTGATTTCTTTTGTTTGTTGGCTTTTTTGCCATATTTCATTTCTTTCTCTCCCACCGTGTAACGTTCACTTCCTGATGATCTTTATCTCATGATTTTGACTCTAGATTTGATACTCTCGCTCCCTTTTCTTTGCTTTGTTTGGACTGTCGGCACAAGCTCCTGGCTTCACTATCAGTGGTGTTGCTGGGCTGTAAATGGTCTTTATGGCAGGAAACAGAGAGAAAGGAGCACAAGCTGTGGGGCTTTTGGAGAAGCAAGTGTCTGTCCGTCTGGTCTCTCGCTCTTTGCTTCGCTCAGTGCTGTGACAGAGGAGTTATTCTTTGACTAGTTTATGGCCCTCTGAAACAGGGTGCATTAAAGCCGCTTCTGTCTTCCAGCTGCATCATAAAGCTCCATCATTGACATCATTTCACACTTCCAAAGATCGAAGTTCACACTCCGCTTATCAGCGATAAAGATAGATAGATAAAGGTAGTCTCTTTACTGTTCTACTCACAATATGGCCCTTGAGGGAAAAACAGACATAACAGAGCCATTTTTATTGTTAATATAACAGGCCATAACTATAAATATAATGTATATTATTTCCAATACCTTATTGAACCAGCATGTCAGAGCTCAGTTTAGTGTCGACATATCAACAGGTCTGTGTTGTTTACATTCAAATCAATGTGACTATATTTGAGAAAGTATTATCATTCTGGCCTAAAATAATAATAATAAAAAAAAGTTCAGTATGTTATTTGGAATTTGTTTTAGTTGTGTGTTTCCCCCCCCTCTGGTCATTTCCTAAATGACTTTGACCTTTGTTAGCTGTGAATGTTCTCGTACCCTTGGTTTCCTGGCATAGGAAGCTTTTGGCCGTTTGCCTTCAAGTTTAATGGAAACGAGAAAAATAGACATCAATGGCTGTTAGAGTTGAAGTTGAATTTACTAGCCTGTACTAGTGCGGTTAGGTTAGAAGTCATAATTGTCATGGCTATAAAATGGTTGAATAGCATGTAGAAGTGTGTAAGCGCTGTGTTCTCACTGAAATTAAAGTGAGCTAAGCAGATAGAGGATGATTGCATAATTCTTGAATATAGCATTATTAGAGCTGGAAAAGCATATTGCACTCACCTTTTCTTAAGGGGAATTTCAACTGCGCTGACTAGTTTCTTAACGATCCAGAAAAAGTGTTTCTGGTTTCCTTTAAGGGTCCAGTCGTCCTGCAGGACTCTTGAGGAAGAGGAGAGGTGTTTCTTTAGTTCAGAATAAAGACTAGTGGGTTTGTTCATGGTTTGAATCTTAATAGGCATGAAACAAATCATTTAAAAATAGAAACATGATCATATCGTCTGAGTTTGCAAATATATTTACACATACAGTCATGTTTAATTAGCTGAGATGCTACTTTTTTCATTAATTTCTTCAGATTTCTTGCAATATTTCTAGCCTTAATACACAATAATATAGAAATATAAAATAAAATAGAATATAAAGAGATTTAATAATAAATATGATAAAGCATACAACTTAAATGTTCATTTTCAATATTATATTAAAATCTCTCTCTCTCTCTCTCTCTCTCTCTCTCTATATATGCGTGTGTGTGTGTGTGTGTGTGTGTGTGTGTGTGTGTGTGTGTGTGTGTGTGTGTGACCCTGGACCACAAAACCAGTCTTAAGTCGCTGGGGTATATTTGTAGCAATAGCCAAAAATACATTGTATGGGTCAAAATTATATATATTTTTTTTATGGCAAAAGTCATTAGGATATTAAGTAAAGATCATGTTGCATTAAGATATTTTGTAAATTTCCTACTGTAAATATTTTAAAACTTAATTTTTAATTAGTAATATGCATTGCTAAGAACCTCATTTGGACAACTTTAAAGGCACTTTTCTCAATATTTTGATTTGTTTTGCACCCGCAGATTCCAGATTTTCAAATAGTTGTTTCTCGGCCCAATATTGTCCTATCCTAACAAAGCTTACATCAATGGAAAGCTTATTTATTCAGTTTTATGATGTATAAATCTCATGATTTATTTTAGATGATGGTCCAGGGTCACATATGATTTGAAGCGTTTTTCTGCCTTATTGTATTAGGAAACAATTGTTGTTGTTTTTTTTTTTGTTTTTTTTTTTTGCAATATTCTGATACAGTCAAACCTAGTAAGTGAAATCATTAGTTCCCATGATACAACTTGATGTTTCAGTTATTCTGACATCTTTGTTCAAACAGGAAGATGGGGTGGGAAATATCAATAGGCTTATATTCTTGAACTTAATATTCATCAAAGAATCCTGAAAAAATAAAGATTTACACAAAAAAACGTTAACAACTGTTTTCAACATCATGTGACACATGTGAAACTGACTGGAGTAATGGCCACAACAGGAATAAAATACATGTATTTCAAGTATATTATTGTTTTTACATGAAGAAAAAAAAAATCTTACTTGCCCCAAATGTTTATACAGTGTATTTTTGTATACTGACCCTAAACTTTTGTGCCTCAAAGTTAACAGACATGGACTAAAAGCTACAAAACTTCAATATTGGCCATGGTCATACTTAAAGACTTTCAAACCAGCCTCAATGGAAAACCAGAGCATTAGTTAAGCCTGCTGTACGGTTACAATGACCATGTTATTTATGCCCCAAAGGTCAGCCTGAAGGTGTGAAAGTTAGTGTTATCTGATAAGATAAAGCGGCTTAAACAAAGTGGAGCCACTGAGAATTAAACACGGTGATTATATAAACACTCTCATTTCCTTTTTGGCTGGTAAAGGCATAGGTCAGTTCTCCAAACATCATGAGGTCCCCATGAAGACTGAGGTGATGTAGTCTGAGCGTTTTGTCTGTGCCTGTATAACAGTAAAACAGTTAAATGACTGTAACACTTCCCGCCACTTTATTAGCTCCACCCACTAATGACTGACAGAGCTGTTGGCAAACACATTATATTTTAGTCCACATAATTGTGAAATGGCTTAACCCAGTATTTGGTCTCCTTTTCAGCCCTTAAAATTCTGTAGTGGAAACTAATATGAGCATTAGTCAGTAATGAGTGTGTGAAAGATGAGATTGTCGGTTTTATTACTCGCACTCTCAACAATTTGCAGGTTGGAAACCGCTAAAGCAGATTAGCGACTAGCATTCTACATGACGTACATGATTTTCTCTGCAGTATTCGTGCCCCCTGGCGAGCTTCTCAAAGCCTGTAATTTTTTACTTTGCTTTGGTATAATTAGGTAATTTCCTAATGGTACAGGACTGCAATTTTGCTGTGTTCACCTCTGTCAGACGATTGCCTTGAGGGCAGCTAACCCTGTGTTATTATCTCCGCCGAGCCACAGAAGCATTGTGACAGTTTTGCCTGTTCAACTTAACCAAATAAAGTACTAAATTGTTCTAGTTTATGTAACTTTACCACTTGAATAGGGACAAATTGAGCTACTAAGAGTGTGATTAGCAAACGTTTTTCTTTTGTTTATGCCTTTTTCAGTTTACAATCACAGGTTGAGAAGGTATATAGCCATTGTAAATATAGTCCATGTCTGTTCTTTCTCAAGTTTGTATAGATACAGCTTCACAGTCTGCAGTTGACAGCTCAGAGTGAGAAACGGACACATTATATAGTGTGTTAGGTAATTCCGCTTCTTTACAACCAGCTGTAGCCCCACAAACCTGTCAAAATTGACTCAGCAGACGGAAGAACAGCCATCCAGTTGTTTCTTTACAAGCGCAGATGAGCTGCCGATTAAATCATTTAACACTGCTAAGTGGAACTTGATGGGTGTGCACCACTGAATCTGTTAGCCGGGGAGTTGAAGATAATCCGAAAGTCAATACTTGGTGTTTGCAGGAACCAGCAGCTTTCTAAACGGATTTTACAGGTGGACACTTCCTATTACACTGTGATCATTGCCTCATAGACTTATAATTGGAAGTGCAAAACTGCCAACTGTTTTACCTGGATTGTTCAAAAAACATAAATATATACAAACAAATATATATTTGCTGAAACATTAAGCCCTGAGTATTTGTTTACAAAATATACATTTAACCTAGCATATTCCATAAAAAAATACTTGATTATATTGTTAGTGTATTCTTAAAAAAATACACTAACAATACACTTTTTTTTTTTTTTACTTTCTCATTAAAAAAAAGTCCTTAGGTAAGAATGTATCACAGTTTCCACAAAAAAAAATATTAAGCAGTGTAACTGTTTTCAACATTGATAAAAATAAGAAAAGTTTCCTGAGCACCAAATCAGTTCAAATCCAACATACCTGCATCATTTTCATGTCTAAAAATAATTCAATATTGAAAAAAAAAAGTACTGCGGCCCATCCAAAAGGAAAATCTGAGCATGCAGTAGCTGAGGAGCGAAGGAAGAAACCACAGAGCTGACAGGAGCTCTATAGATCACAGCGCCATCAATCTCTGACATTTCAGCAGGGAGAGCAGAAGGCCAGCGCTCTGCCAAGCCCAGTCTGAAGCTAGCCTGAACTGCGGTGAAATGAAGATGACGTCCCGCTAAAGGAGGCTGTTGATGATCCTGATTTATGGGCCATAAGTGTCGATACGACACATTTCACTGATGAACCGGACTGATAGATTGTCCGGTGTGTTGTTGAAAGCTGCTCCTGGCGCTGTAGATATAGTGAGGCGAGAGATTTAGGGTGCTTGAATGGGTCTGCTTGTGAGAGAAATGCGATCATTTTCACGTCAACACTTTTTTCGGAAAGAGTAGAGTTTGTCGACTGTTATGAGTGTCTGAATAAATTGTTTTAATAAATTTCTCTCTCTCTTCCCCCCTCCCTTTCTCTGTTCACTCAGAAATCTGAGCCACAACAAGCTGGCAGCAGTCGATATGGACATCCTCTCCAATCTGCCCAACCTGAGAGAAGTGTGAGTAGAACAGCCCCGTGTCCTCAGTCCAAACCTTCTGTAGATCTGCACAGCTTCAGCTGTAAATCGGTCCCTGATTAATAAAGTCAATTAGGGCTATTGCAGAATGTTCTAGGGTGTTGTTGGCCTTCACAAGGCCAGCGTTTGTCTTCAGGACAATGATGTCTTGATATTGATCTTAATTTGGCTTCATTCAGTTCAAATCCAGCATAAGAAGACCAGCATAAGAACCTGTTTGTTTCAGAGTATAAGTGCTGGTTAATGTTACGTGTAAATCCACTTCTATACTCGACTAGAAAACATTCCCACAGCTAAAGCCCCATAGAGAGAGGCAATTGAATGAAGTACATTAAATGGTGTAATAACATTAATTACAGCCATTAGCCACAATCGGTCCTAAATCATTTTAAAGCGTGCTGTCAGTGCTATTGGATATTTAAGCGCTTTTGCTGGTGGCTATTGTCCTGAAAGTGGCGGAGATTGGGAATAAAGAGGTTTGCTATTATAAGCGCCTTCCATCATCACCCGACACCAGCCACTAACCTGCGCTGTAAATATTTAATACATCGAGGGACTGTGTCTGGCCCTTAGCCAGATGGGCCTACTTTCCCTTTCTCTCTCTCTCTTTCTCTCACTCATGATGTTTTGATGGTCTTTGTCAGTAAGACCCATCTATCTATAAAAATAAATTCAGTGTGTTTTGCTATTTAGAACAATACATGAAACATCTTGTCATATATTTTTTATATATCTAATTTATTTTATTAATATATTTATTGTAAAATACATTAATTACATATTCAAATATAGATAAAATATTATATATTATAAATATTTACTTCAAAATACATTAAATACAAATAACATCTGTGAGATATCTATCTAGCTATCTATATATTATATTTATTGTATTATAAGAAATATTATAAATTATATTAAGCTGTGTGTAACCTGGATTTTGTTCTGTTTTTTGCTTGACAGGAGGCTTGATCACAATGAGCTAAAATCCATCCCTTCATTTGGAGACGCAGCGGCAACAGTCGTTACTCTCTACTTGTAAGTGAAACGTCATTGTGTGCTCTGTGATGACAATGCAGTTTTGCTGCTGAGGCGGCATTTTCTGTACTCTGTACACAAATTATTGTTTGCATGGTGTGGACAGTCATTTTTTCTTCAGGGAGCATTTTGGTATTAGCATGTCAACTAGTGCATTTCCATTTGCTACTTGTTTAATTTTTTGTGGTTTTGTGGTTAAGTCAGATAGCAAAGTGCTCACCTAAAAATTCCCACTTCTAGTAGATGGTGTTTAGTGTTGCTGGCTTGAAACTCAGACTGGTGGGAGTGCCTTTACTAGCCTTACCCTGGAGAATTACTGCCTTATTTGGAGTGATCACATGTATGTGTTTGTTTCTTGGCGGTTTAGCCCATTCCTTCCTCGGCATCCAGGTACACAGTTATGGTTTGTGAGTTTTCACAGCATTTTAGTAAGACGGCTAGATTTGCTCAGGCTGCAAATATCAGTACTGAATGGCAGGTTTGTACTATAATATAAAAGGAGAAGTACGTCACAAACAGAATTTTAAAATGAGGAATTTAGAAGCAGTGATATTTTTACAACAAAGTATCAAAAAAGTACAGCTTCACCTTTACATTACTATTACTTTAAATAATGCTTGACTGTAGAGTAGTTCATGTTCAATCTGTAGATCCCTGTTTCAGAGCACCAGTTTGCCCGTATCTCCTTCACACCGACTGATAGCCCAGCAGTGATCTGTCTTCTGCATGGATCATGTTCCCATCTGTAATATATCTCTCCACTACCAAATGTGTCGTTCACTTGAGCGGTAAAGCGATCTGTGTCTTTATAGCTGGCAGTTGTGCTGTCATGGTGTGACCTCATTGATTTACAGTTAATCACCGTCTACCAGAAATGATGAAAACCCTGATGACTGTTTAGTTCACTTCACAGGATTCGAACATTTGATATGACCATGCCGAGCTGTGCTTGGAGGGTATCGGGAAAGGTTGGAATGAGGGGTGATGATCAGGGAATTTAGGTCCAAATGGAAGAGTGCTTCTTTTTTTGGCCTTGGTTCGAGGCCTGTCGCTATGGAGGGCCGCCGCAAATCGGGAAGGGCTCATCTTTTTTGAGCCGCACAGCTGAATGCAGTAGAACGCCCAGCTGTAGCTGTCAATCAAGTGGTTTACTGTATAAAAAAAAAAAAAGAGAGAGAGAGAGATAATGGGGGAGGGGGCATTCGGAAAGGGGCGAGATGGGTGGTTACCGATACAGGCGGATGAAGGGTTAGGAACAGAAAAGGCGAGAGGTCTCAGTTTCCACCTGTGAGGAACACCTGACCCCACTCCTGCTCATGGCTCTTGTTTGGAACGCCGCTCTGCTCACAGAATTCCTCCCCTCTGAGTTCACCAGCTGGAATGCTGTCCGACAGCAGCTCCCTGTGATATGGCCACAGAGCCAGCACTAAAATACTGCCGTGTCTGTCACCGGCATCGAACTCCTCAATGCCCCATTTCATCTGAACCGAGTATGACATTTAAACAGTAGCTCTCTTTTTCCCTGTCTCTCTGGTGAAGTGTCGCCATTCTACTGATTTTAATCATTTCCTTTGACTGTTGACAGTCATATTGTCACAGTGTGCTGTGCGGCATACGGTCTCACTCTTTATTGCTGTGGCAATGCAAGCTGTATAATACAAATGAACATTGAAAAATAGTTCTAGTGCGTTATGATTGTCAGCTGTTTGGGAGTGTTTGACAAATGTTACACTGGCTAGTTGTATGAGTTGTATGGAAGGGGCTGGGGGTTTATTTGGAGACCTCACCACATTTATTTTTGTGTTAAACAATTTGTTAAACGATCTTGATATTATGACATTGACATTTTTTAAATCTGGCACTTTTTTTTTTTAAAGAAACCAGTGTTTCCGTTGTGCTAAAATAGCCATTAATGCTTATTAGTTTGAATATTTAAGACCAAAGAAAAAAAAAAAAATTAGTTAAATATTTATATCCTTTTATGAAAATGTATTAGCCAAATAAAAAGCACTATAAAATCACTGACATATTAAGAATGTTGGTTAATTTTTGTAACCAAGAGTAATAATCTGAAATATGAAGTTGGCAAAAAGTTAGCAATAGCACTTAAAGGATTGTTTAGGGCCCTATGAAAATCGGTTTATTTTTTCTGTTTTTATTTTTCTGGATTCTAGATATTTTTTTTAGTTTTTTTTTTTTTTTAGAGAGTTTTTTTTAGACTCTTTTTAATGGTTTAATAAAAAAAATAGTAATCAAAAAGCATGTCTAATTAATTTAAATCATGGAACTTACACAATTTAACAGCACTTTATAAAACTTTTAACAAAAATAAAAATTTGAAGGCCCTATGAAATGTTTTTCTCTCAATTTTTTTATTTTTTATTAATATAATAATTATAATACTTATTATTATTATTACTACCAAATTATGTGTTTTCCATTCATTTTCTGAATTCCATAGTTCCATTAAATTTTAATAATCAAAAGAATATCTAATTAATTGATTTTATTTATTTATTTATTTTTAAATATTATTACAATAGATTTTTTTTCTTTTATTTTTATTTAAATTCTGGTAAATAATTCATTCACACACAGACAGGCAGAACATGTAGGATTCTTATTTAAATAGTATTTTTGTGGCTTAACATTTGCAGGCACTAGTCCATATCACGTTTTGATTTAAGTGTACTGACCTACTTATTCGTCCAAAATGGCAAATTTTGTGTCATTCCGTGTTATACAGCAAAATTCCATTTTTATGACTGGATTCCGGGATTCCGTCTGTGTTTTCCGCATCACGTGTTAACTGTAACTGTTGCAGGTTTATGGAACCACCAATAACCAATTGGCTTTTCTGGCTAATATTTAATGTTGTGCAAGACATTGTAAAGACCATCCCAAACCATAATATCACTACCAGATTCAATCTTTGAGAGCTCTGAACGGCCTTCCCAAACCACCACCATTTCATCTCCTTACTTTGGAGTTCATCAAGCAGATAAGCCAATCAGTGCTGCCTAAAGAAGCTAAACTGCTAATCCTCAGTGCGGTGCAGCTTTGGTTGGATTAACCAGCTAAGATATTCAGCTCCCACGCTCTCTCACCACAACAACAACTGATTCTGACACCGGTCTGGAACCCAGCTATAGCATCTGTTTAGCCCAAACAAGTATAAGAAAAACAACTCAACCACAAGCAAAGTCTTTGTAAACTATTTGTAAAGTATCATTTTGGCATTGGCTGTGTTTTAGGATCTGCTGTAACCCAGATGGAGTAAACCAGATCCTAGATCTGAGCAGATCCAGATCTGATCCAGATACCAGCAATACCACTTTAAAACATTTTGTGGATTCAGGCCTGGGATGGCCAATCCATGAATGTGGACCGTTTCTCTTGTTAACGTCAGCATGTTTTTTTTGCCTGGTGAAGGTCACCAGCTGCTGACCTGCTACTCAGTGGAGTCTCAGTGCTCTGTTAGTCACAGGAACATCCTGTAGGGTGGTGAGCACAGCACTCGTCCTTATCCATACCCTCTGTCTGTTTATTCAGGTGGGACAGTGGGGGTACTCCCTCCTTTTCTCTTTCCTTCCGTTGTTCTCCCTCACTCGTTCTTCTGTCCTTCCATTCCTCGTTCTTTTTCCCCTCTTCTCACAATTTCCACCCAGAATTCCAATTAAACGGTCAACCCAGGAAGCATCTGCGTGTCGGCTGGGTCCCATCTTCACTGGGAAAGGCCTCACTGGTCTCTCAGGCTCCCACAGAACACCTGCCAGCAGACAACCAGAGCAGAAATCCCCTCTCAGTCTCTGCGGACCATGTGTTTACTGTGGGATTTACGCAGAATCGGGAACCCGAATAAGGAGGCTTTGTTGTTCCAGCACGGACTCGTCTTTGCTGTATGGGCCTGTCTGCCTGGGCTTTGTAGGGTTTCGATAGCATTGATCATAGTGCAGGTGCTGGGCTGATAGGTTTGACTAACCGGCCTCAATAGAGGATGTTTCTGAAGATCTCTTTTTGAGGAACTCTCTACAATACCTTTCATGGTGATATTGGAATTGGAAGTTCATGGATCAACCTACCAAATGATAGATATTACCAAATAGTAATACCAGGGTACATTGGTGTATACCGTTGTATTGAATGAACCATATTCAAATCCCACGGTGTTTACCCCAACGCTTGTACATGAAGCTTTCATCTAATGCAGCGTCATTTCCTTATGCCCGCTATGTCTTTATTTAATAGCAAGTTTATTAGAGGGGGATTTTCGGATTTGTTTCTTTAGTACTGTCCCATTCTCCAGTAGAGGGATGGCTTATTCTGAAACTACCCCAAAACAAATTCCAGATGTGGAGAGCCTTGACCTCGCCATTCCTTCTGTGTCCGGCAAAAACAAGTGTGATTCTTAAGTCAGCTGCTTTCTCATGCCTCAACTCTGAAGAGAAATAGAAGCAAAGAAAAAAGGGGAAAGGACAGAAATCCAAAGCGATTTCTGAACCCATGAGAGAAAACTGTTATTTGATTGGTCTTTACTTAGTTAAGAACTGTCCAAGTCAAGACTAAACTTACAACAAAACAAAAGATCTGCGAACAACACTAACTGTTGATTCTCAAACCAAGTCCATTTGACAAAAAAAAAAAAAGAAAAAAAAAAATTGTATGCATGATTTGTTACTCTTTTTGTGTGACTAAGCGAAACTAATTTTGCACAAAAAAACTTGCACTAAAAACTAGATGAAAATTGTTCTTGTGTGAAAAAAAAAATTGTTGAAATGAAGTGGCATATAGCTGTCTTTTCACTGTAAACTGGAATAGAATGAAAGTATTTTATTTTAATCTCTTCTGTTGGATCCAAAGCTATGCGTACAGAAAAAGACATACACAGGTTTAGATGAATCTTTCATCTGACTGATATTTGTCACCATAGCTGGGTTTTTGTTTGGGATTCCAGGCTTGTATGTGTTTGTGCGTCTGCATGTGTGTGTTGACAAATCAAGTTACCGTATCAAGCCACAGTCACTTGGCACTTCTGAAGGCGTGTGTGGAAACAAGCCTCCATTGGGCTTCAAAGCCCTATTGACACATTCTCTCCGAAAGAGCCTCATGTGGTTAGAGCAGCCAGCCGCCTATCAGCGCAGATATGTGGGTCAACATATGGTTTCGCATAGTTGCCTATGTACTAATAAACTGAAAAACACTGCGATAACGTGACTTAAGAATTGTAACCCTTGAAATCAGGTCTGTGGTCTTAGTCTTTGTCAGGATGTTCAATTTGTTTGCCCGATCCGTGTAGACATTAAACAATAGATTAGTCTGTAATCTGTCCAGAGAGTCACGTGAAAACTTATTAAACACTCCTTGAAGGTTTGTACAGCTGTGTATAGTGTTAGTTATAATAGATGATGTGCTTTTTTTTCTTCTAGGCACCATAATAAAATCCGCAGACTGGAGGGGAGCCTGCTGCAGAACTTCACTGCTCTGGAGACTCTAGATCTGAGTAATAATGACATCACGGAGCTGAGAGAGCACTGCTTCCCTGCGGGGTTACAAATCAAAGACCTGTGAGAAACCCACTCGTTCTCGCTTTCAAATAAATAGAACTGTGACCATCTGTGTTTTCATGTAATACTGTGTTCTTTCACAATCTGAAGCGGGATATTTCATTTCTGTAGGCACCTGAGCAGTAATAAGATTGTTCATCTGGAGTTCGGGGCATTTAAGAACCTCGCCGGGAGTCTGCAGATCCTCAGATTGAGCCGGAACCGATTGACCCAGCTTCCTGTCAAAGGCCTGGAGCTGCCCAAGCTCACACAACTGTGAGTGCACTACACTGTATATATACTTTTTTGTTGTTTTTGTTTTTTATTCAGCAAGGATGGGTTAAGCAAAAGTGATAGTAGAGACATGTATAGTAAAACAAAAAACAAAAAACAAAACAAAAAGGAATTTATAGTTCTGTTCCATAGAAGTGAAAATAAAAGTATCATGGTTATACTTTTACATGGTCCATAAACAGTGCCACTTCATAAGAAATGTTTCTTGAGCACCAAATCAGTATGTTAGTATATTTCTGAAGAATCATGTGACACTAAAGATTCAGTTTTGCCTTCACAGGAATAAATTACATTTTAAAATATACTAAAATAAATAATATAATCATTTAAAATGATAAATTATATGTCGCATATAATTTCTAAATTATTTATTAAGAATTATATATATATATATATATATATAAACAATGAAAAGTGTAATAAGATTTCACAATATTACTGAAAAGTAAAAAATCCTACTGACCCCAGACTTTTTGGTTCTGTGCATCCATTTTATTTTTTATGTTTTGGTTATTAGCAGAGGTGCTTCAATTAATGTGGCAACATAGTTAAACCCTTTTGTCAGATGTTCTTTAAATGCATTCGCTGTCAGTTGTAACACAATGCATCATGCGTGTTGTTTTTAAGTCAAAAAGTAACTCTTTTCCACTGCATTTTGTCCAGCTGTTACACAAAAACGTTTTTAAAGGATAGATAAACTATTTTTAACCTAAGAGTAGCTGAGCAGTTTAAACTGTATTTTATTATTCAGCAGCCTTGGAAACTACAGTTTAAAGTACTTTCTCCGACACTGGCTTCCACATGTTATTTGAAAGGTATCAGCATTCAGGATCTTAGAACCATTGGTAAACATCAGAGCAGGACAATTCTTTCTCTCCATTGCAGATCTATGGATCTATCTGTGCCCCGAGCGTAACCATCTGTAGCTAAGCTCTTTGTTTCTGCTCATATCAGACTTCCATCCAAAATGTGCTTTGTTCTTCAGGTGGACAGAGTGATACTGAATCTCTGTATGCATGAGGCAACATAAGCTCATATTAAACCTCACACACACCTGGAGTGCATTTCAGCAACCACAAAGCCACAGCTATGTTGGTGAGCGAGAAGGATAGGTTAGTTAGTGATGACATCAAAGAGGGATCAGAGCCGCTTTATTTGAGCTGATGGTCAGCTGGACATGCTGCCTGTTTACAACGTTGCACTCTTTAGAAAAAAAGGTTTTGCAGCAATGTCATATAAGAACCATTATAGGTTGTGTGAAAGACATTTTAATAATCTGAATAACCTTTCCCATCAGGATGTGAAAGATTTTTATCTTAGATGCAAATAAAGAATTGTAATTTTTATTTGTGTATGTCTTTACAATATCATGCATCATTTCTTCTAATACTTTAACCTTATTGGTAATGCTTTTAATTCACATTTTAATTGTGTTGTTTTTGTAGGGAGCTGAGCAGGAATAAGTTGCGGTTGATTGAGGGACTCACCTTCCAAGGTTTGAGCAGTTTAGAAGTTCTCAAGCTTCAGAGAAACAACATCAGCAAGCTGACGGATGGGGCGTTTTGGGGTCTGGCCCGGATGAGAGTTCTGTGAGTCCCAACCTTCATTACCACAACCTAAATATTGTTAGATAATTATTAGCTTTTTGGAGTGGGTTTACGGGTTTAAGAGTTTTGGGGTGTTTTCTCCTGATAACCCCGAAAAGAACTTAAATTACACTTTCAGTTTTGATCGTACAGATAAGAGCAATACATCAATCGAATCTGTAAAGGGTCTACTATTTTTTTTTGTATACAGACATAATAACAACAAAACTTTGTGCACTTATAAAATAAAGATAACAAACCAGGAGTGCTGTCTGCAGCCTTTGTCTGCGCTTATCTTCATTTACAAACACGTCATTAAAATGAACTGTAACTCAGTGAATACTCAACGAAGAGACATGAGAGAGATATCTATAGAAAGCCTGACATGTCTACTTTAAACTAAACAATTGCTGCCGAAAACAAATATTCTGTGATAAAGTAATCCATATGAAAACAACGCGATGTCCGTTTTTCACGTCTCCCTTCATTATCTTCTAATGCGACCACGCCCCCGAGCCGAGCGCGCTATTCAAATTATAATGTTTCACTAAAGCGCGCGGCTTGAATACGCCCACACAACAGAAGACAACGCAGCGAGATTGTTCTTCTAGTTTTTATTATTTTACTGTTTGCTTCGCGATGAGAGGAATAAGACATAATTCACCCCAAAAAGATGTGATGTGATTGCAGGATTAGAGATTTGGATTCCCTCAGAAAAAAAGAATGAAGCACTTTATTCAGCAGAGATCATAAAAATGAGTAAGTCTCTTTTTATTTATTTATATACTTGTACTAGTTTTCACATAACGTGTAAATATTTTACTAGTTAGATTTTTCCAAAGACTTTTTCCAAACTATAATTCCTGACTAAATGTGTAATCAAGTGAAATATTATAAAGTTTCAATAACAATATACTACTATACCATTCAAAAGCTTGATGTAAATATTATAAATGTACCAATAAATGTAACTGTAACAAATGTAACAAACAATGCTATTCTTTCAATTTACCCCCCCTAAAAAAACTGAAAAAAATATTCTCAGCTCTTTTCAACATTAATAATAATAATAATAATAATAATAATAATGATAATTATAACAATAAATTATTTTTTTTTTTTTTTGTAGAAAATAAGATTGTTAAAAGGATTTCTGAAGGATTGTGTGACTGGAGTAATGATGTTAAAAATTCAGTTTGAAAGTCAGCTTTGATTGTTCCTAATAAACTGTTTAACTGCACTCACAAGTGAATATTAAATTATGTTGTGGGATAATTAAATATATTCTAAATAAACTACAAACATAAAATTATATACATTTATTTTGTCCTCACATTCTTTCTTGTAACTCATCCCTCTCAGTGACACAGCTGACTGAATGGCTCATTATGCAGCTCATTATGCAGGTCTTTGTCTTCTCAGGTGTGAATTCATGATAGTTGACGCCTACTCGCATATGACTTTTATATATTGTTTTCTGTAAGTGAGTAAACAAGATGATTTTCACATCATTTAGAAAAAAAAATTCTAGGCTACAAGCTCCAGTTCTCAAAAGTCCTGGGAACCAATTTTCTGTATGTGTTTTATTGCCTTATTCAAGTGATTTAACATTTTTAGTTTTTCACTAACCACGCATAACATTTTCTCAAAAACACAATCATGTACATACATGCTGCTCACATATTATTATAGCCCAGTTTGTGCTGATTACAGTGAGATTAGACTTTAGCCATTTAGATATTTAGAAGAAACTGAAAAAAACACAAATGTCAGGGCATGACAAAACTTCTCCAGGCCCCAAAAATACCCTTAGACTCCAGAGGGTTAAAGGAATAGTTCAACCAACAATGAAAATTCTGTTATTAATTACTCACCCTCATGTGGTTGCAAATAAGACCTTCGTTCATCTTTGGAACACAAATTGAGATATTTTTGATGAAATCCGAGAGCTTTCTGACCCTGCATCGACAGCAAGGGAACTGCCACATTCAAGGCCCAGAAAAGTAGTAGTAAGGACATCATTAATATAGTCCATGTGACATTAGCGGTTCAACCTCAGTTTTATAAAGCTACAAGTATACTTTTTGTGAGCAAAGAAAACAAGAGTAATGACTTTATTCAACAATTTTCTCCTCTGCATCAGTCTCTGCCACGAATCTGTGAGTCACGTGTCTGTCAGTCATTATTTCGGCTTTCACAAAAAGTATTCTCGTAGCTTCATAAAATTAAGGAAGAACCACTGATGTCACATGGACTATTTTAACCATGTCCTTACTGCCTTTCTGGGCCTTGAACGAGGTAGTTACATTGCTGTCCATTCAGGGTCAGAAAGCTCTCGGATTTCATCAAAAATATCTTAATTTGTGTTCCGCAGGTCTTATGGGCTTGGAACGACATGAGGATGAGTAATTAATGAGAGAATTTAGCATTTTTGGGGCAACTATCCCTTTAATATTTCTCACAATAGACCATTTATATTTCATATAAACCAAATGCACATCCACCACATTGCTCATGATGAGAGTGAACAATTTTTTTTCATCTACAGGCACCTGGACTATAACAGTCTGCGGGAGGTGAACAGCGGCTCTCTCTACGGTCTGGAGTCGCTCCTGCAGCTCTATCTCTCCAACAACTCCATCTCTAACTTTAACCCCGAGGGCTGGGGCTTCTGTGAGAGACTCCGAGAACTGTGAGAAATCACTCTCTTTATCAGTCTTCTTCTATTTCTATTCAATCTATTTCTTGTTTAAGAGAATATTACAATTTTACTTAACCTAACTTCTAAGTCCCTGCTAAAAATAAAAGCATTCACTTCTTTAAACAAAATCTTACTTGCCCCAGACTTTTAAATGGTAGTGTGGATAACATAAAATAGAATTCAGTAGGAAATATACACAAGGATATCATCTTGGTTACTGTTCAAATTTGACACCTAGTAAAGAATTAATCGCACCCAATCTTTACATTACAAGGAAGCATTTGTCCACAGTATCACCTACTGCAGTAAACACACAGCACTCATCGTCTTGCTGTAGATAAGCTCTGTTTATCCCCTAATGATGCACTGGATTGCCAGCGCTTAGGAGCTCAGCCTCATTTTTACTCATCTCTCTTGATGCTAGTTAAAGAAAACAGCATAATCCTCCATGTATATGTCTGCCAAGAGATCTGTACCTGAGTGAAAGTGATCTTATCTGGGTGAATGTTTGTATACAGCGGGCAGTCCTGTCAAGCGTATCGTATCCTCCCTATACGCGATATCTTCCTCTAGCTAACACTCTTGTTGGTTGTGGGGGTAACAAGGCTTTATTGGTAGTGCATGTTGACTGCGGTATCAGCTGAGTGGTCAGCCGTGATTTTGCAGATAGGTTTATGACATGGCTGTTATTGCATTCTGGACAAGACGGCCTGATGGGACGTCAGCCTGCTGTGATTAACTAAATTCTGAAAAATCAAAACCTAAATGCAATTCTCGTTTGTTTTTCTTTTTTCCAGGAACTTGTCCTATAATAATCTGACAAAGCTGTCTGAGGGTGGATTTTCCAAACTAGTGAACCTGAACTCACTGCGTTTGGGACACAATTCCATCAGTCACATCACGGAGGGAGCGTTTAGAGGCCTTAGTTCCCTACGGACGCTGTAAGTATCCTTACTCTGTGAGAAATCCTCTAGGATTTAGCCTGCATGTGTAAAAACACTTGATTGTGTCAAAGCTGCGGCACAGTGGCTCCGAAATCATCATGCCACAGTTCTGTCACATTGAGTTGTGGTGGTTCAAGTTTATTCTGCCCTGATCACATTCCTTTTAATGTCTACCCAAGAATTTTAAGTCATTCTGTAGATTAATTCTGTCAGAATAATAAAAAAATAGTAAAACATTTTTTACTTGAGAATATATTGCAACCCAAATGGAAGAAGCGCACCATTTCAATTGAAATCAGCTGATCCACTGCATGGATCCACAGCATTTTCATTTTTTGAAATGGGTAAACAAATCAGTCATAGTTTCTAAATTAATTAACACTGTTGCAGACGAACATGTTGATTGATTTAGTGGCATTTGCTAAAGAAGCCATAAGCTTTTAAGTCTTGTGAGAAAGCTTTCTGGTTTCTTTTCCTCATTGTTTCCTTGTTGGTTCCCACCAAAGTTGGATGTGCACATGTGCACCCTGCTCAAGGCCTCCTAGAAGAAGCAACGTCTTTTTTGCACGCAGTGAAAGGCATTATGGGGGACCACCTCTCCAGCCTGACTTCTATAGACACACAAAGTCTCAACCGCCACTTCTTGCCCCTCCCCATTTTAGTGTCTCAAAAGAGAGAAGAATTCTGCCTTTACTTTCTTAGATAAAGGCTTTTTCACAGTAGGGTGACAAGCCAAGGCACAGCACAGCCCTCAGTGCTGCTGGCAGTGGGCAGAGTGTGGGGGGAAGGGGCTTGTGAAGTGCAATTGTGAGGGCCTCTGTTTTCTTTTGTTCTGTCCTTTCTTTATGTCTTACTTGCTTGATTTCGTTTATATCGTTCTCTCTCTCTCTGACTTGCTCTCTCGTTCTCATCTGAGCCAGTTCTAATCTAATCATGGCATTAGTGCCTTACTGGGGCTCCTGTTGAAATGAAGCAGGGGAGGTTTTAATTGGTACGCGCTTCTGTCTGGGCGAGAGGATCCCTGGTCGGGTGTGAAAGACCAGAACCGGACCGTCTTTGAGTTGAGGAGGTGGGGGTCAGTCCTAGGGGCCTCCGGCCCTACTGTCATTAACAAGCCAGGGTCCATTCACAAGCAGCCAGCCAGAAAGAATAGGAAATTGGCAGCCGAGGCCAGGCATGGAGGGAAAGTAACAGAAAGAGCCAAGGGGGCAGTTGTCGGCCAGGAGGGTGCAGACACACAACAGCGATCTTTTTAACAGTGTAGAAACAAATAATGTTGAAAAGTTATGATGCGAACACTGATAATGAAATTTAGCATGCCATAGCATACGTGTGAAAAATGAAGTACACTTGACTAAAAAGTTTTTAAAAACATGATAATTTGAATTAGAAGAACTAATTTGAACTACTAAAGATTTGCGTCAAAGTTAAGGCTATGTAGGCAGACTGCTGGCACCGTCTGGGCTTGTCCATGATTCGTTTGGAGTTGCATTATGTGCCCATGCGATGTCTTTACCTGCCAACACGGTTGGTGTGTTGACGGATTCAAACGGCTGTCGGAGTGAGTATATGTGTGCAACTGTGTGAAAGAGTTGTGTTTGTGCAAAGCGCTTTCAGCTGTCATGCATTATTCATGCATTGGCCTGTGCGTTGCTGCACTCCTTAATGTCACAATTCACAAAGAAAAGAATGTGCTTGGTTGGCAGAGAGAGAGAGAGTGAGAGAAAGAGCAAGAAAGAGAGTGTTGTTGGACTTTCTTGTTTTCAACCAGGTGTCCAGGGCAGCTTGTGCCACTGCCGAACGTCTGTCAGCCTCGCCTTTAAAACTTTACTGACCAATCCCACGGTTTTTTATTGTTATTTTATTTACGAAAAATCGCTGTTTGTTGAAGTTTGCAGTACATTTCTATGGGATGTGGGTGGAGCTTAGCAAAGGGGTCAGTTGTTTAATTCTCTCTGTCTTTCTTTCCTAATCTCTTTTTTTTTTCTTTTCTCTGCAGGGAGTTAGACCACAATGACATTTCTGGCACTATAGAGGACACCAATGGGGCCTTCACTGGCCTGGAAAACCTCAACAAGCTGTGAGTGTCACACGTTCTCCTTTATCACTTTTCCTTCTTTAATTTTGGACCAGGTGCAACCAAGAAAAGTGACATCCCCAAAATCCTACTATAGAATTGCATACTATAGAATCATGCCATGCTTTGTTTATTGCATCAAATAAATGAGGAAGAGCAGGTAACCTCAACCCACATCTTACATGCAGTGCAGATTTGGGAAGGGAAGCCTTAGTGGCAAGTTCAATTGAATTTGAGTACTGGGGCGAACACTTTTCATCATTGACAGATAGGAGATGAGCCCTAGGCTCTTGTGATGGAATCAGTGAGGGCGTTCAGACACATCAAACGCTGCGCACTGCGCCTTTTGTTACGGGAGCAGAGCTTCGCTAATCTGCGGAAGCCGCCTGTTGATGCACACCCCTGCCAAAAATCCTATCCACCCTTCCTGGGAATATGCAGTGGAGAATTAGGGAGCGATGTGCACAACATCAAAGTCTTTTCTGCTGTTTTGTTCCCGGAAGACAGGGAAGGCAGCCGACTCTGGTTTTAGTAGATTACAGATCAAATCTTGTCGTTTTGTTTGATAATTTGCTTGTGGATCATTTGTACGCCCTAAATCTTCATGCACAGATTCCATGCGCACCTGCTCATGATGTCAACGGATCCACTTAGCATCTATTTCAATGGTTTCTATTTGGAACCACAAGTTTGGTCGGAGTGAACTGCTAGAGCTTTTTGAATTATGGGGCTGGTATGGAAGCCCAGGGCTCGAGACTGCCCAGAGGGTGACCTGCAGATGGGTGGTTGCTTCAGAAATGGTGGGGGGGCCGGAGGAGATGAGTGGAGGTGATGTCTTAGTCTTTCAGGAGATGACAGATGCTGTCGCAAACACATAGACCATCAGTCCGCTGACAGACACGGCAGGGGCTGGGCTTTCTGGGGTGACTCCTTGCAAGCACATATTGAAAAAACTAGGTGTTCCTCATGAAACTTTACTCTAGCAGTGAGATTTGTTTTATTGTTTATTGTATTTTATTCTCATTTTTGACCGTTGGGATAAACAAAGAATTTTATAGATATTATATACAACATGAAAATAATGATCAGATTATCGAGATTTTGTCAGCTGCTATGGAGGTCTTGTTTATCCCAGCATGCAGCAGCTCCTGACACGCCTCAGGATTGTGAGCCAATATCCGCCGACCCAAAGCCAGAAAGATCATCCCCTGATTGAAACGAAAACATTGTCAGGTGTCAAATCTGGTTTATATGAGGAGGTGCCGGCTTTCACGGTGCTGACTGAAGAGTCTTGAGCCCTCTTGGACAGGAAGTGCACTGTCAGAGGCTTGTTTTGGTCCAACATGCTTAAGAATGGAAATCAGGAGCGCGTTCACCATCCCGCGGTGTGTGTGTGCGCACGTACGGCCGCTTTTGAAGAGCGAGCAGGATTAGCCCCTACAAGGGGTTCGAACCGCAGTCTTGACAAGGCCACTTTTATTACTTTACAAGCCGTGTTGTCCTGCAGCCACTGAAGCTCCTTTTCATGTGACCCCGAGCTCTGGGCTCCACCCTGTCATCGCTATTAAATTCTAATAAAGATAAAAGTAAGCTTTGAAGAGCTGCGACGGGCCCCGATTCCTCACCCTTCTCCTAATCTCTACACAGTTCGGATTTCCAATCCCACAATCCCCTTCTCTTATCAGATTCAGCCCAACTAATTGTGCACTCTCTTTCTCTCTCTCTTCCCTCCCGCTCTGCGTGTCTGGAAACGGCAGAACTCTGTTTGGAAACAAGATCAAGTCGGTGGCCAAGAAAGCCTTCTCTGGCCTGGAGGCTCTGGAGCACCTGTGAGTATCCCACAATGCCGTTCGGCCCCTACAGCAGCGGCTGCCAAAAGTAAATGCTTAAGAGGGCTGCTAGCAATTTAATAGTGTCTTTGTAAAAGGAGAGGACGGGGTGGTTTGCAAGGCCAGCTGCTCTTGTCTCGTTAGAGCCAGCTTTAACTTGCACAGGAACAAGGTTATGGAGCATATGGTCAGTTTCGTAGAAGAAATGGAATTTTTAAGCACTTCTGCAGACATTGTAACTCTTCGTCTGATATTGGGGTCTTTCCACCTTGTTCAGAGTTATCCCGTATAAAAATAGGCTACGGATTTGCAGGCGAGTGCAGCAGCTGTATGTGAATGTTCCCATGTCCTCTTTCTGTCATGCCTGAGGGCCCTTTGTAATCTTTCAACAGGAACTTGGGGGAAAATGCCATCCGCTCCATCCAACCCGAGGCATTTAGCAAGATGAAGAACCTGCGCTACCTGTGAGTCCCATTAATACACGTGCTCCTGTTCACACACACAGCCACTCAGCCGATTATAATGTTTCTGGACATCATGAATGTTTGGCTGGCATTTAATTAAAATGCAAATTATGACATGACAAATAACAATTTTAATATTCAAAAGTGCACTTTAGTCCACTTTTCGTTCATGCAGATTTTTTTTTAAACCCATGTACCTGAGAATTTATTATTTATAATACCATTATTTATACACTTTTTCAAAAACATAAAAAATTGTTGTTGAAATAATATATTCTTATATACTGAAATAATTTAGTCTGAAAAAAATTACTATACATTTTTTGTACAGCTTTTTATTATTTATTATTATTTTTGTATTTTTCGGTTGACGTTATACTATGCATAGTACATTAAGGTTAAACCAGTGTGTTATGTATGTTAAAGTTCAGATGTTATTTGGAGGCTACTATTGTAACCGGACATAAATGTGCACAATAATTCACTCCTGTCAAATCATCCACATCATGTTGAAGTTTTCAGTTCAAATGCTTGCTCTCTGGCTTTCACTCATCTTTCTTTGGATCCCTCTCTCTGCAGTCATATTCAGAGTGATAGTTTTCTGTGCGACTGCCAGCTGCACTGGTTTCCAGAGTGGCTGGTAACACGAGGGCTGAAGGCTGGCGTTCAGGCCACATGTGCCCACCCAGAGAGCCTAAAGGGCACCAGCATCTACCAGGCCCCATCACAGAGCTTTGTTTGTGGTAAGCAGTGCTGTAAGGTCTTTAAAAAGCAAACAAGGCAGCCACAATAAGAAAGAACTTAATCCTTGTACTTCCCCTCCAGATGACCTTCCCAAACCCCAGATCACCGTTCACCCTGTCACCACGGCAGCCGTTTTGGGCAAAGATGTGCGTCTGACCTGCACGGCCGCCAGCAGCAGCAGCTCGCCCATGACCTTCACCTGGCTCAAGGACCAGGAGACGTTACGTCAAGCCGAGGTGGAGAATTTCGCCCACGTGCGGGCCAGTGACGGAGGGGTGATGGAGTACACCACTATCCTCCACCTCCGGCATGTCACCTTCAACCATGAGGGCCGCTACCAGTGCATCATCAGCAATCACTTTGGCTCCTCCTACTCTAACAGGGCCCGCGTCACTGTTAACGGTACATTTCTTAACTATATATTAGTAAACTACATTGGTACTCTTCCATATCCGTTTTCCACTTCAGTTAGCTATGTAAGAATTCCCATCCCATTCTCACCACACAATTCATCATTCACAGATAGTTTGTTTTAATGGGAGCATTTTGTGAATTGTACAGACTGAACATGTAACATGACTGATTTTGTGGTCCAGGGTCATATAATTTAATGGTTATATTATATTAAAGTACTATTTTATACATATAAATTCGTAATTTAATTATATATGTATATAAACATTTAAAATTATTTGCTTTTGAAGGTAATTTTAAGGCAGTCTAACCTGTAATTTTTTTAAACAGAGGTCACACTAAGTTGCATTAAAATTCCCATCATGAAACATTTGCTCAGAGCTTTTGCTTCAGTGAGCTGTATCAGTAAAATTCAGTTTTTACATTCAGACTGAACTGTGCCGCTAGAATTTGGGCATTTTTACTTTCTCTGCTGTTAGCAATACGCTTGGATTACATGGCTTGTCAGTTCGAGCAGCAGATGCAAATTGATTGTCTTGAGGCATTTTGGTTTCATGCCCGTCCAAATCAAGCCATTTCCCATCGCCAATTGAGTTAGTCACAGCTATGAATGCTGGGCTTGTTTGGTGCTGATGTAGCAACATTATGGGAATAATCCTTGCTAGGGCTAATTTCCCCTCTGCCTCTTTGTGCGCACAGTGCTGCCTTCATTTGTCAAGACCCCACGCGACATCACGATCCGGACGGGCACGAAGGCACGGTTGGAGTGTGCGGCTGAAGGACATCCCACTCCCCAAGTGGCGTGGCAGAAAGATGGTGGTACAGATTTCCCTGCCGCCCGAGAGCGCCGCATGCGTGTGATGCCTGATGACGATGTGTTCTTCATCATGGACGTGAAGCCTGAGGATATGGGCGTGTACAGCTGCACGGCAAAAAACACAGCGGGCATGATCTCCGCAAACGTCACTCTAACAGTGCTAGGTATGACCTTCTTTGCCATATTTACATTATGTAAAAATACACTTTTTTTTGTCTCATTATGGATTTGTTTATTAAGCTGTTGGAGTTTTGCTACCCCCTGCTTAGTTCTGCGTAAGAATGTTTGTTCGTTCCCCATCTGAAACAGCTGGGCTTTATGTGCGGGCTTGAAGGTCAAAGGTCAGGAAAGAGGTCACAGGGGGTAGAGGAAGTGATGAAGGCTCACATAGTGGTATTTTTAAGTGTTTCTGAACTCTCGACTGAGTAGCTGCTAGGCAGAAATAGTCAAATACTCATTATTTTAAAGTGGACATGATGTGGTATAGTTGGCCTAAAGTGGGCTTTGAAGCGAGGGTCTGACTGTATAATAAATCAGATTATGTATTGGTGGCACTAGAAAATAACCAGTTCATAAGAGCCATTTATTCAGAAATAAGACTACACTGGTCCCGCTGTATGTTTTTGATTCACTAAAAATGAACAGGCTCATAAGAGTCATTTGTTCAGGAATCGGACTATAATGATGGTGTTGTATGTTTTTCATTTACTAAAGAGAACTAGTTCATAAGAGTCATTTATCAAACTAGAAAAGACTCTCTGTATATTTTTGATTCACTAAAAAAGAACCTAAGATTCATTAATTCAGCAATTCAACAGGTTATGCCATATGTTTTTGATTCACTGGAAAGAACCAGTTCATAGGAGTCATTTGTTCAGGAATTGAATTGAATACGTGTTCTTTTATTAAACTGTATGTTATTTTATTTTATTTTTTCCACCAGTTCGTAAGAGTCAATCGATCAGAAAGCAGATTACAATTATCATGTTATGTTATTCATAAAAATGAAAAAAAGACTCAAAAGAGTCATTCATTCAAGAATCACACTCCTTTTTTTTTTTTTTTTTTTTTTTTTTTTTGATGCCTTTATAATGCCTAGTCCTAAAAGTTAACAAAATACAATTTAAACAGGGTTTAAACCTTTATTCAAAAATAGGAATGGCTCTTATACTCAGGGTGATTTTTTTCCCCCCTCCCCACAAATTAGAAGTACCTCTTGCTAGCAACAGCAAGTAGCAAATAACTGTTCAAAGCCATGATATAGATTTCAAGCCATTTAAGGGATCTATATCTGCTTAGGCAATTCTACACATGTCCATATGTAATTCAGTAACTATTTCCTGTGATCTTCCTGCAGAGACCCCTCATCTAGCACAGGAAATGGAGGATCGAAATGTTGTAGTGGGCGAGACTGTTGCATTGCAGTGCAAGGCTCTAGGCAGCCCACCTCCTCGCATCACCTGGCTAAAGGGGGAGGAGCCTCTGAGACCCAGCGACCGTCACTACTTCACTCCAGGGAATCAGCTCTTGGTGATCGGTAGCACCACCTTAGAGGACGCTGGACGCTACACCTGTGTCATGTCCAACACGCTCGGCACGGAGCGAGCTCACTGCCAGCTCAACGTTTACCAGCGCTTTGAGGAATGCGCGCCTTTTTCAAGCCCCAGCACTGTTACTGTGGGCATCATCGTCATCGCTGTGGTGACCAGTATTGTGGTGACATCACTGGTTTGGGTGTGTATTATCTACCAGACGAGGAAGAAGAGCGAGGAGTGCAGTGTAAACACAGGTGCGTGTTTTCACACAGTTTGTATTTGCTCTGCATTTATTTTAATTTATTTTTTACATAAGAGTTTTATCTATAACCTTTGCCCTTGCCTTTTACAGATGAGACAATTGTCCCTCCTGATGTCCCCAGTTACCTGTCCTCTCAGGGCACTTTATCAGAGAGACAGGACGTGTGCATACGGGTGGAGTCCAATGGTGGATCTCAACCCAACGGACGCATAGAAAACAATGGTACAGTATCCACACCTTTTCTGAGTAGATTTTGAATCTTTATCCTTCTGTTGAATAGATTTAAACATTACAAGGTCAAAACATTTTTTAAAGAATACGCATCTGTTCAAAAGTTTGGCATCAGTAAGAGTTTATTATGGTCATCTAGAATATAATTTATTCCCGTGAAGCAAAGTTGAATGTTCAGCATCTTTAACTCCAGTCTTCAGTGTCACATGACCCTTCAGGAATCGTTCTAATATGCTGATTTATAAACAATCTTGGAAACTGTCGTGCTGCTTAATATTTTTTCAGGATTATTTGATAAATAATAAGTTTAAAAGAAGTGTTTATTCAAAATAGAAATTTTGCATTACAATGTACACTACTATTCTAAAGTTTGGGGTGAATTTCTTTTTCTTTCTTTCTTTCTTTCTTTTAAAGAAATTAGTACATTTATTCAGCATGTTAAATGGATACAAAGTGATAAAGACCTAAATTGTTAGAAAGTATTTATATTTTGAATAAATGCTGTTCTTTTTATCTTTTTATTATACAAAGAATCGAAGAAAAAAATTTCACAGGTCCCAAAAAATATTAAGCAGCGCAACACTGATTTAAACACTAATTAATCAGCATGATTTCTGATGGATCATGTGACACTGAAGACTGGAGAAATGGCTGATGAAAATTCAGCGCTGCATCAATGACATTTTAAAGTATTTTAAAATAGGAAACCAAAATTAGAAAGTGCAATAATTTATTACTGTTTTTTTTCTGTATCAGATAAATATAGCCTTGATGAGCATGAGAGATTAAAAACATTAAAAATCGTACTGATCCCAAACTTTTGAACAGTAGTGTTCCTGTATATCTGGATGCATCGTTCACAATAAGATCTTTAAAATGCATTTACAAATTAGATGAATTGGTGAGCATGCAGCATGCCAAATTTAAGAAGTATCCGCATAATTAACATCATAATTAAGCAAGTTTCTCTCATTTCAGGCTATGATGGGCCAGTCGTGTGCACAGACTGCTTGGAAAATGGCACCAGCTACTCCAAACACTGCAACTACCTCCCTCACGGGATAGCGCCCCCTTCAGGCCTGGAGTATCAGCAGACACACCAAACATCGACTTTCACCAACCACAACAATGAACCACACTGCAATGGCACACCCAACGGGGTCAGGAAAGACAGCCAAACTCCCATCTTTCCCACCAACCACGACAGGGTGACCGGATCACCCTCGTCGCACCAGTACAGCGACAGAAAAGGTGAGAACGAGGAGGAAACGGATTCATCAGACTGTGTTTTAGATAAATTCAAGAAGACTCACTCATGCCTCGTAAATCACTATCCCTGCCACCGCTGGGCAAAAACACACATTTTATCATGTCAGTTCTGAGTGATTTATATGAGGTTGATGATAAAGTGAGCTCACTTTCTTTCTAATCTCTCTCAGGATGGTTGGTGAATAGGTCAGACACACCTCCCTTACTTGAAGAGAGCTACCATCGGCCAGTAAAGCTCCTGCCTGGGGACTGTGACATCGGGTCCGAGCTCAAACAGACTCTATTACCCAACGGACACGCACATATGGCAGATGCCACCCTAAGCGAGAGCGAATCCTTCAGGCGGGCCAGTGACTAACACCTCACCAACCCTCTTCTTTATCCTTTTGCACTGAGAACTGCTACCTCACACTGAGGGGCACAGACAAAGCTGCCCCCATCTATCTGAATGCAGAATAGGGGCGTCCGGAGTTTGAAGGCGAAGCTTGAGTGGGAAGATGACATCCCATACGAGCGATAATGATGTATATAGATATAATCCTCCTCAGGGAGGCTTCGTTCACACTTCAGAAATGTGACTTGCATTTGACGCATGCAAAATGTATGACAGAGTGCTATAACGTTGGGCTTTGAGCTGTACATAAGAGTTTTCATATATAAATACGTGAATGTATGTATTCTATAACTTTTACAAAAGAGTGTTTAACTCTATTCGGTGCATGGTGAGATCAGAGTGGATATGTTTTTTTTTTTTTTTTTTTTTTTTTTTTTTTTTAAACAGATCTCTCTTGCTTTTCCCAGTTTTATAAGCAGTGCCTTATTGCAAGATCAAAGAATCCACAAGTTGGGAGATGTCTGTATGCTTTCCCTCTCACAAATGGGAATTGTGTCATGCACTTGAAGTTTAGAGAACCCAATCAAAATAGATCCCTTAAAGGAATATTCCAGGTTAAAAACAAAAAATAGGGTTCTGGAAATATCAGGGAATTAAATGTTTTTGATGACTAGAAAAGTCATGGGAATTAATACGATCTACAGTACTTTTATTTAGCAAGGATGCATTACATTGATCAGAAGTTACCGTAAAGAAATTTCTAATGTTACAAATTAAATCAAATTTCATATATATGCTGTTGTTTTGAACTTTCTATTCATCAAAGACTCCTGAAAATGTAACACTGTTTCAAAATTAATTCAAATATATTTTTTATTAAAAGAGAAAATTTCAATGGTAATATTTCACAATATTACTGTATTCTTGATCAGATAGATGCAGCCTTGGTGAGTAAAACAGATTTAAAAAAAAAAAAGTTTTAAAAAATCAACCCAAACTTTTGAACAGTAGTGCATTTTATTTTTATTTATTTTTTTTACTGAAAAAAAATACATATTTCTAAATTTAAAATTCCGAAATGTTTAATTGGCTAGAAATGATTTTTTGTTGTCGTAAGTGCAATCACTATAAATGATACTTGGAATTCACTAAATCGACTATGCTTTGCATCATTTGCCATAAAAATAATTTCAATTTGTACTTCAGTTTGTAAAAACGAACAAAAAAGCTAATGTATTTGTCATTAATAACAGCTGTTTAACCTGGAATATTCCTTTATCAGAATATATATGGGATGAAGGAAGAGCTCCGTATTGAATTTTCAGGTCCGTTATGGTACAAAAATGACAAATTGGCATAAGGGAAAATATGAGCACTTTGATAAATCACATTTTCTGATGCAGTCGAGGCTCTTCCGTTAACAAAGGTACACGCCAACAAAAGCCGCTCCACTTGCCTACATACCTGTGGTATATGAAATGAATTTTTAATTTTTTTTTTTTTTTTTTTTTTACATATTTGGCGAAATAACAAACTATCCAAAAATAATATTTAGAGAGACTGGTTCTAACAATGAATTTTAGCTAGCAGCAAAGCTGAATGCTGCCAAATCACAAAAGGGAAAGAGCGTCTCTCTAGAAAACTCAAGCTGTGCGTGCTGGACTTCAACCACACAGAATGTCTACACCTAAAGGGAATCAGCAGGAAAAAGTGAACACCTCGTCAGCTAGTCTCTCATAGTCTTTGCTAAAGACTAAAGCAGCTAATGCTAAGCTACATTTATTAGTTAGCCTGAGCCAAACTGGTTCATGTCGACAGCCAATGTTGTTTTTTAGGCCAAATAGTATAACATCTGTACTACTAAACTAGGGGAATGTTTTGTAAAGTTGGATTACAGCAAACGCCAGTTTAACCCCAAAAACTGTTGACCATAGCAGCACTTTGATCATGTGGTTAGCTGGTTAACTGTGTAATCCAGCTCTGTGAACTAGTTCAAATAGGTTAACTCTACAGATGTTTGGGTTTTATACCAGATTAATTTATTGAACTCTACTCTAATCACAGCTGTTCACCCACATGCCTAAAACTGTTGAAGTGTCAAAATGGCAGGTGTTTATTAAAGTCACATTTTGCTCTTTTACACCGTCTGGTTTGTGTTTTTATTTACATGCACAGTGGTTGAAATGACTGAATAGGGTAAGTTGGTGCCTCTTTACATTTCTAAGCAACCAAAACACAAATTCCATGTTCTTTGGAGTGACATCTATTGTGTTGGATATATATATATATATATATATATATATATATATATATATATATATATATATATATATATATATATATATATATATATATATATATATATATATATATATATATATAAATATAAATTGCACAAGTAGTTTTAAATATAGCAAATTTATTTTAGTTTGCACATTTTAGTCAGTTTGAATTTACTTTAATACAACAGAATTTTTCTCTGTTGTATCAAAGAATTTAAAAATAATCACAATTTTCATCCATTTGTGAAAAATATTTAATTGGTAAAAAAAAAAAACTAATATTTAGATTGTTGTGATTCAGGAAGTGACTTTATTTTACAGCACTGCAGAAAGAAAAAAAATATATTTATATAGTGTTGACTGCACTAATCAAGCTCAGCCATTCAACCTGGTTATGTTTTTGAAAGACAATATTTTATGTTCACTAAAGCTGCATTTATTTGAACAAAAAAATAGAGTAAAAACTAATATCACAATGCAATATCGCAAAATATATAGTAGTGTTTTAAAATGTGAATTTCTATCATTTAATGATTCATTATATATAAATTGTATATATTTGCAGAGAAATGTTTCAGCTAATGAACCACGCAAGGGAGCAAGCTGTTTTTAATAACCTAATTTGTGTCAGATGCATTAAAAAGCATATTTTAATTTGATCCACCCAGTAACAGAATAAATGTATACTATATATATAGTAAGCAACACAACTGTTTTCAACAATGATAAAATCGGCATAGAATCATTTCTGAAGGATCATGTGACACTGAAGACTGGAGTAACAATGCTGAACATTTTTATGTTTAGCTAAATTTGCAACCCTGTTACTTATTTCAGTGTACTTTTGTGCTGTTATACATTTAACAAGTAAACAACTCTTGCTCTTCACTCGTTCATCAGTATTATTTGAGTTGTGTGTTTGGACAGGAAGCACATTCCAGTGAAAGGTGGTTGTTGACTAAGAGCTGTAGGGCTGGAGTCAAATACTCTGTATTGTTCTTGTGCCCCGCGCTTCGTGACAGGTCTGACAAACATTCACACCTGTGGACTAATCTGTCTTTTTCTCAATTTTTTGTCAGCTAATAATAGTGAAGCAGGTAGAGCAAGTTTGGGGATCAAAGTCTAGACTCGACATGTAATGATAATCCACTGGAATAATATCGTTAATGCATTTGAACTCGTTACTGATGAGCTCAGTATATAAATACCAACACAGTCGTGTTTTAATACAAACAGCCGTAAAATTACTCTTTTAATAGATCCATGTAAGCTTGCAAAAATTATACAACATAAGTGGAATTCAGGCAGTATAACTCAATCTGTTGTGCACTGATGAGCAAGAATGCAAACCATTGTGTTATGTGATTTTTTTATCCAGGTACCAGGTGTCCTCGCCGTGGCCCTCAAGACCACCGGTTCAAACCCGGACAGAGGGTGCATTTCTGTCAGATTTGACCAACCTCCACTGATCTGTAGTTTGCCGTTTTGCTGTTCAAAGAGTTTGGGTTGAAGAAACCAGTTCAGTACAAACTGAGCCACAGCGTTCCGTGATGATGGTGTTTATAAAAGCATACGGCGCACTTTCTCATATGCTCCCAGGAAAATGAAGCCTCCCATGCTGATGAACGTCACTCTGGGGATGCTGCCGGCAAACAGCCTTCAGACAGGATGAGAAAACAAACAAGCAAGAGTTAGCAACAACAGTCTTTTCAAGCTAGTCATTAATTACAAAACATCAACATTTGTTGAAACAAGTCACTCGATAAAGAGAATTCCAAGACTTTTATATTCACAATATTTTACAATTTTTTTTCTCATTTATATTTTCATATATCATCTGTCTACGGACTCAGGGTCTTTACACACAGGACTTTTTTTTAAATTGTAGGTTTATGTAAACTTGCTTTTAAAGCGATGTGACATACAGCCAAGTATGGTGACCCATACTCAGAATTCGTGCTCTGCATTTAACTCATCCAAAGTGCACACTCGAACCCACAACTTAGGGTTAGGAGTCAAACTCTCTAACCACTAGGCCACGACTTCCCCTCGGCTTTTATTAAAAAAAAAAATTAAAAAATACTTAAACCCAATGGTTGTCATACATGTATTTGAATGTACTGCACTAAAACCATCTGATTCCTGATGACTCACTTACAGTTCTTTTTACTGAATTAAAACATACAGAGCAATCAGTACAGTCCAATTCCTGAATAAATGACTCTGAGATGCTTCTACTATGAGCCAGATTCCCAAATGTAAAGTATGAGTCTTACTAGTCTTTTCTTTTCAGTGAATCAAATCATATAGCACAACCAGTATAGTCTGATTTCCAAATGCATGACTCTTACGAACCGATTCTTTGTAGCAAATCTTAACATACAGCGCAACCAGTATAGTTTAATTCCTGAACATACGACTCTTATGAACTGGTTCTTTGTAATGAGACAAAACATATAGCACAACCAGTAAAGGTTCAATTCCAAATAACTCTTACAAGACGGTTCTTTTTAGTGAGTCAAAACACACAATTCAATTTCCCAGATGAATGACTCTTAAGAGTTGATTCTTTTTAGCAGATCCAACACTTGCTTACAACTTAAAGTTACATCTTACAGTTACATTAATGATGTGAATGACCAGTTGTTCATTTGACAACTTGTATTTAAAGACTCACAAAACGAGTTCTCTCAGTAATATATTTTAAACCACATTTTTACCACATTTGTGTTTGTTTAGCATAATATAGTTTACTCTTTCCCCTTAAAATTTGATGACCTACAGTATATTTTGCTGTATGAATATTTGAATATGCAATACACCAAAATAAAGATCAAAGCCTCTTCTTTAAAAAAAAAAAAAAAAAAAGATGATGTGTAATAGCGCCCCCGAGTGTATAACAGTGAAAACACGAAAAGCCGTAAAAACTTGTCAATGGCGGGGAAGCGTTGTTTTCTAAATGACGAGATAACTTGTCAATGGCGGGGAAAGAGTTAAGTTATATTTCCTCCTCGAAAAAGAATCTGACTAAAAGAATCAATAATTAAATTAAAATTTAATCATTACTGACAGCTCCAAGTACAGAAACTAGATACACACAGTTGCAACATCAGCTTGGATGTAACTTTGTTAGATGAAATTTACAGAGCAGCATAAAATAAAACATTAGCTATGCTCGATAACACAAGTATTCAGTATTTCTCAGCTGACAGCGTGTTGTTTGACAGATTCGGAGCGTTTGAGCAGGAATGTGCAGTGTAGGGGTTGTTGATGTTGGAGAGGTTCGAGGATGCGACAGGCCATGAAAGTACTGTAGTCTCCTAAGGCTCTTTTCCACGCAGCTGCTTTTGGTATAAGCACTGGCCCCCGGGGGCCTCTCCACATGACTGATGGCCAGATGACATCCACACACGTCCCTCAAGCTCCCAGCACACCCCCAACACTCTCTCGCTTTGGCTCCCTTTGCTTCCTTTTTTTGTTCTCCCGCACTCGTTTTGTTTCATCTTGCTCAACTTTTCTCAATCTTCCTTTTTTTAAACTTTCTCAAACAGGTGTCGCACTTAGTCCTTCAGCGTGGCACCTGTGGGGGATAACGGTGGTCGGAAAGTGGGGGTGGGTTGGATCTAAAATTAGAAATAAGGTCACGAGTGGTGTGACCACTAATACATCAATTTTGTCAACTGCAAAGCTGTACAAGGTGCCAAGCATGTCAGGGATCTCTTGACTATTCCAGGGATTCGCAGAACTCGACGTTTCAGCATGCTTCTGCTGGGATCATGTGTTTTACAGAGAGATGCCATGTCAGAGTGAGCTTGTGTGTGTGGACCTGTGAGCAAACACACTCATCCTGGAACGAATTAGCAAGGACGCATTCTGACAGTTTGTCTGTGCTGCGTGGGGTTGGGATTTCAAACTATGCACTAAAAGAGAAATGTGAAACCTTGCATGCGTGCTTCTGCAATGGAAACCACAAATATGCGTAACAGGGAACTTCATACAAATACAGAAAGTTTTCTGAAGAAAACTTGAGCGTTGCATGCATGATTAGGATTAAGTAAAAATACCGATTTTCTAATGAACAGCATACAAAACATTCAAAGCAATCAGTGTAGTATAAAGATCATCCACTAGAACTACAAAAAAACTACAAACATGGTGGATGTGTGAGACATGAGTTTAAGTAGAAAGGTTAAAAGGTTTGAGTGATAAATCAGTATCTAACTTGATATCTGCATTATTTTTCATCTTCAACAACATTGTGAACTTCTAAAAACATGTTTTAGATGTAGAGACACATTTGGGAGATTTTCTTTAACTGTTTTACAGTAAACAACAAGCCTGACAGCATCACTAATAATAAGCCAAGCATTCATATCTGTTACTGGCACTTGCTATCAAACTACAAACCATCCCGATCTGCTACAACAGGAAATGAAACATACTGTTAGACAAAACAGTTATGATTGCGCATTGTGACATCACCACCCTGCCCAGCCACGATCGGCCATCAGTCAGCGGTGGACGGGTCTAATAACACCACTATTAATGGCTCTATAAATACTGCATGCTTACCAGAAGCTTACTAAAGTAGATTTCTGAGCAGAGGCAGGTCATACTCAAAGGAAGCAACTTACACTATATCTAACCAAAGCTCCAACTGATTTCTCTACAACTGCAGGTCATTATGAGCTCATTGCAACATACTCATTGCAAACATTGCTAGCATTACACTCTCAGCAGGCTGCTGCATCATCCTGGACTACTTAGCAAAGCCGACTCGCTTGCGGACATGAGAGGCGCATGGGTAGTCTGGGTTGGGGTAGCAGCACTTCAAAGCTTTGAGGAAGGTTAACTCACAAGCGGACGGCTGCCTTGATTGCCGATGTTTTGGTTGGTGTGGTTAGAAGCTCTCCACAAGAGCTCTGACACACATGGAAGCACTTTTTGGCTTCACTAGTCTGCAATTGGAGCCATTACAGTAATTACAGCTTTAAAGCCGGGCAATTTGTACAAGACATGCAGTAGTGAAACTGCTGAAAAGAATGGCTGAGACCCTTTGCCCACTCTGTTTTTTTTTAGCCCTGGCTTCTCTCAGAGTTTTAAATATTGCAATCTGGGAAGGGATTTAAGGAATTCCTTGAAGTCATAGAATTTCATGTGTGTTCTGTCTAAAAAAAATCAGAAAAGTTTTAAATGAAGAGAGGAATGTTTATTATTAGAAGTGAGATTCATGATCACTCATGGGTATTTCTGTGCACAGAACAATAGTGACTGCCAGCTTTTTCTATGGGCTTAGCTTTTTCGTCATTTTTCATAATTTTCTTAATAAAAGAAAGAAAATAAAAAATCAATAAATAAACATCAAAAACTTTAATGAAGAGTTCTTAGAAACATGTTTGAAGCTAAAAAACAAAAAATACTTCTATGAATGAATTGCAGTTCCATTAAGCTATGCAAATTATGTAATAAGATATAATCACATGATATTAAAAACTACTGATAAAAAAACTATAATAAAACAACTAATTAAAATGACTTAAAAGTTACTTCAATTTTTAAATAAATAAATAAATAAAAAGTTACTTGTGATTATATACTGTATACACACAATAGTGCTTAAAAAATAGTTCTTTTTTTTTCCTCAAGACTGCATTTATTTGATCAAAGATGCAGCAAAAACAGTAATATATTTTTTAAAACATTTTTTAAATAGATTTTATTCCTGTGATGCAAAGCTGAATTTTCAGTAGTCATTACTCCAGTTTTCAGTGTCACATGATGCTTCAGAAATAATTCCAATATGCTGACTTGGTGTAAAATTAACTTTTGTTTTTCCTCAGATTTCTTCAATCAATAGAAAGTTGAGAAAACACAATATAGTGTGTTTATATCCTCCATAATTCACTGCATTAAAAAATGTCTTAAGAACCAAGGTTGAATGGGCTTTTAAAGGTGCTTAAAATGATTGTAAAAAAACAAACTGTTGATTGGGGTATACAATATCAGTACTCATACAGTTTTTTACTCTCACCCAGGTATTCCTCGGCTCCTCCACACCTCATACAAAACCTCTGGGATGTTTCCACTGGCTGTGCTCGTCCCAGCCTGACAAACAGAGACAAAACACAGCAATAATGATGGATGTGCTGTCTTTAAGCTTCCTGTCAAACATGTAAACACACACAGTGTTTTGTCTTCCTTTCGATTCTGTTCAGTCCTGGTATACTCTACCCATCTCCACCTGTTCAACAGCTCCCCTTTCTAATCTATATTTATAGTCGCTCTCCTACAAACCCACAGCACCATCTTCAAAACATCCATCTGTATCAGGGAACTTTGAAGGAGAGTTAACGTAACAACTGTGTTTTGCATGGGCAAACCACATTCTGAGGCTAATTTTGATGGCTCTATATTTAGACTGGGCTCGTTTTTCATTTTTCAGAGTTTCAGTTGATGAGTTGACTGTACATTGAGCAGCCCAGTGCACTGCAGTTCCCCACAGGGCTTGGATAACTGCCTGGAGAGAGTCTGTCGGCCAAAACACACAAAGTACAGCAGACCTGCCTGAACATGAGGTCTCTATTTCTTTGATTGGTCAAATGAAGGAATTTTTTTTTATTTTTTTTTTTTTTATCACAAGGCAACCTGAAGTGATGACCTGAGGCATGTCCCTGATCAAATAAAACACATCACTCTGTCAGCCAAAGGCATGCAGAGACAGGTGTAAATATGACCCCTCCACTCACACTTCTGCTTCTTAAATGGGTTTTGTCAACTTCATTTATAATGTTCTTTCTTGACATTTACATTTATGCATTTAGCAGACGCTTTTATCCAAAGCGACTTACAGTGCATTCAGGCTAACATTTTTCACCTTACATGTGTTCCCTGGGAATCGAACCCACAACCTTTTGCGCTTCCAATGCACTGCTCTACTGCTGTTTGTGATACTGTACTTTTAAGTTTCTATGCGCAAATGTTAATCCTACCTATTGCAAAATTATTTGTGACTTCTCCTAGAAGTATTTTTTTTTTTTAGTTTAAACTAAAATAGCTCAATTAGAAGCAAATGTTTAACAAATATTGAATAGTAGCCAATAGGCTGTAAATGTATTAAATCATAAGCCGTTTCCCCACAGAAGCGTAATAAAGCCTCTCCTCTATTGACATACAATGCAAAAATCTGCCTTGGACTGCCTTCCCTGTAACATGTGATGCTGCCTTAGAATTCTACCAAAATTAGACCGAATTTGAAGTGGCTTACAGCTTTAGGACAGCCTTTGTGTAAGGCCTGAAATGCTGCCTAGGTTTTAGAAAAGAGCATCTGCACCAGATACCAAGCTCTAAAGTGCAGTTCCGTTCCAGTCCATAGACAACTGCAAATTACTCTTAAATATACAAACGTCTTCTGACATCTAACATGCACAGCTCTGTCTGTTTTGAGTCTGGACTGGACAGCAGACGGTAAGAGGACTGCATTTGTGCATCGGTTGCGTCCCTGGATGACCCTGCAATTGGATCAAGCTGCGTGTCTACTGACGCTTTTTCTTCTCTCTTTTGTCTACATTAGTCCCTTTTGTTTGTTCACCGTGCACTCCATCTGGGAGGCATCAGGAGACAGATTTAAACAACAGTTTCAAAGTCTCACCTTAGCCAACATTATCCAAGTCTTCGCAACATCTAGCGGAGTCGTGACGAACGCTGCTACTCCACCTGGAAAGAGATGCATTGTGCATATGTATCAGGACACAAACACAAACAAGCGCTAATTACAGTGATAATCGTGTTATAATTACCACCGAGCATAAAAGTAAATATGTGGCATGACATCAGCCCTGATCACCCGATGGAAACGCTCTGGAGAAAAAGAGCAAATGCGGATGAATTTTTCAAACTACTCTGGCAATGTCAAGCACTCGTAAACACTCATGCACATTCATAAACTTGTTTTGGCGTGAATGAGAACAGAAAGAGTTCTCTCTCCTCTCTAATAGCGGTAGGACAAACAACCGCATCGGGTTTTAAACACGCTCTCCCCAATGCTGGAATAAACAAGTTCTCCCATATTTCCTGATTTCACTTGATTAACCAACGATTAAAAGCTGCCCAAGTGATGTGTCTTTAGAGAAATGCTCTATGTTCAGGCTGACCATTATCGTAGAACAGAATTTCGACACGTACCTTAGGTTGTAAAAGCAAACAAAGAATCACATGTACAGAAATACATTTTCAACTTAACTCAATTCTTCCATACAAAAAAGTGTGATATTCAAATGGTAAAGTTGTCTAAATCATATACAAAAGCAGTTGGACTAATTTTCTAAGCATAACCACTGGTAATGTGTTACCATCATAATTCCTAATGGATTTCTCTTTATATAAACAGATTCATCCTGGTATTCTTTTTGTTCCTCGCCAGCTGAATGATCTTCTTAATTCTACCAAAACAGCTTTTCCTAATTGAATCCTGTTGATGCACTGTATATAATTAAATAAATATGATATATAAATCAGTAAAAAGATGGTAAAACATTACTTAAAGCCCTTATTTTATAATGTTTTATAAAGGATTTTTAAAGGGTATAATGCATTATAATTATTCATAATTATTATAAGGTGTATTACAAGGCATTACTAATGCATTAAAACTACTTTTATAATGCATTATATATATAAAGGGTTTAAGTAAAGTGTTACCAAAAATATATATATATTAATAATATATATATTAATAATATATATATTAATAATATATATATATATATATATATATATATATATATATATATATATATATATATATATATATATAAAATTATTGTTTCATTTCTTTCTTTTGTGCCTATTCTACACCATTTCCCGTTAAACAAATGAAATTCAAAAGCTAAATCTGCTAAATACATAAATGTAAATATATAAATGTTTTCTTGTGCTTGCAGCTTTACATGATTTATAATAGGATATATCTGTGTACAGACAAAGTAAGCAATTCTAGTGCATTACTTTCATGCTAACCCAAATAATGTTTACCCTTCATGGCTATACTTTCAAAGTAGTGTATTTTAACATTTAACCTTTTATACTCATACTAAACCCAGAACACGATGGACACAATAGTGGAGACAGGAGAGAGATTGGGCAAAAAAAAGCATTTCTCATTTGTACCCTTGAGGCTTGCAGCTGTAGCAACCGTGACCATACAATGCGTCACAATTCTCATTTGTTTGTGCGATTTCACAATGACGCTAACAACCGCAATCCACCTAAAGCGATGCATCTGTGCTAAAGCAGCACATGTGCACAAACAACTCAAATCCCAAGATCACTCTCCAGGTGGCGTGGCTGGCAGCCATGTGCTTTCCCCTTTGGGTGAAGCATCCTCGTCCCTCCATTGTGTCCCACTACCTAATGAGTGATCACTCTGGGTGGAGATGTTTTCCAAAATGACAGCTGCAAGGGACCCTGGGCCAGACTTGAGCTCCCTCGGGATAAACCTGGACATTGGATCTAGTTTGTAAACTCAATGACTGCTGACAACAGCTACGAAAGTTACTGAAAATCTGATGCAGGGGCAACAAAAGGTCAGTGTCGTACACTTCCTCTACTGTCTCTCCACCTCTAATTGGTTGTTTCTGTCCCTCTCTGTCGGTGCACACCAGCTGGTGAACAACCTGATGTGACCATCTTGACCCACGAGGAATTAAACAGGAATGCGCCTGGGTAAAGTTTGGATATTCCTGGCGTTGGACCCCATCCCAAATCCCTATCTCTCGTTCTCTTTCCCAGACCTCTGCGCTGAGGCTAATCCCACACACCTGCAAGAGCTCCGCACACTGCTGCCTGCCAAGAGTCCAGCCGTCCCCCCTGCCTCCTCCACCACACGGCCTACACAGAGAAAGAGAGAGAAAATTTTAAATCAGTCATTAAAAAAAAGAAACACCCAAGGCCCTTGGGTTTACATGTATGGGAACGCTACAGAACAGTTACTCCACATCTTCAGAATGATATCAGAGTCTCATTTTCGCCACAAGGAACAGTGACTAAATTTGAAAGCAAGGAATCTTGACCATCCCTAACTTGCGCAGCTCAGTGCTACAGTATTGTACACACATGCTAACTCTATCAATCCCTGGAAAACACATTGCCTTTCATGCTGCTTCAGGGTTTTCAAAGAAACGAGGGGAAAACGATATTGTGCTTTGATGAGAGACACAGATGGAAGTTTATGATGAGCACAGCGTTTTTACTTTGTGCGAAAGGGAAGATACTAGTGCTGGCTAAGACATCAGATCTGTTCTAAAACCTAGTGAGTTGCTTTTTCATCTGCTGTTCTATCTACTAAAGAAGCATCTTAACTGAAATAAAATATCAGAAAATCACTCAAGCGCAGCTAAAAAGATATGCAGGACTCTATATAAACAACGAAGTTTGATGCTAGCATGATGTTGCTTAGCTAACAAAAAAGGCTGTTAAGCATAAAAGTACACAGCACACAAAACAGGTGAAATATGGTCAAACAGTTCATTTTTATTTTATTTGAAGTTAATATCAGTATTTCTTGGTGTTAAACAAAACATAAGCACATGCATAATCAATATTTTTTTTTCTATGCTACTGTTTAAAAGTTTGGGGTAAATACATATTATTTAATATTTTAATGTATTTGAAAGAAGTCTCTTATGCGCACCAAGGATGTGTTTATTTATTTGATAACACATACAGTAAAAAAAAAAAAAAAAAAAAGAAAAAAAAAGAAAATTATGTTTATTTATTTTTTTCTCGTCACACGATTATTCAGAAATATTTTTTTTTTTTTTTTTTAATTGTTATCAGTTTTTTTTTTTTTCTGGATTCTTTGAATGGAAAGTTTAAAATAACATTTGTCTAAAATAGAAATCTTTTTAAAATTATAAATTTCTTTACTGTCATTTTTTAATAAAATAATTAAAATTACATTTTTGAACAGTAGTGTATCTGCCATCTTGGATCAAATGTTTTGGCTTATGTTTGGCTATAAACAGACAACTCATTAGGTTTTGGAACAGAGCTTTTGTGTTGACGAGTCGGTACAGGTGTGATCTGTTGCCTCAGGTAAGACTGGTCTGACAGGATTTCAGTCAACTGCACAATTTGTACTAATTTTAGGATGGCTAATTGTTGTTTGAACTCCGAGTATTTAAAGAGGTGAAGTAGGAGGGGAAGAACGTGGTAAATTCAAGAGAAATGTGTGTGTGAAGACGGAGGAGGGAGTTTCAGTGACTTCACGTGTTTGTTGGTTTTGTGTTGTGTTTGGTGGGAGTCATTATGCAGCCAGGCTGCAGATAATTGCCGGAGTTTTCCTATGGCCTTAGACCAGGAGCATCTGATGGCTAAGAAAGGAAAACAATTGAAGCACATCATGTAGTAATTATGAATGATCCCCTCCAGCTCTGTGCACAAGAACACACACACACACACAAACGCTCTCTTCGTCAGTACATCATATGTGTTTCATTAGCTGTCAGATTAAGGAAGAGTCTTTGTTTTTGAGTTCAAAGAGCTTGTGCTGGAGAACATCCATTTATCCCCGTCACACTCATTGAAAACAAACTGGAAGCAAGTTCACCTCAAAACAAACTGACTGACCACAGCTCTGCATGCCAGGATGTACCTGACATGAACTACATTTAATACTAAGACAGGTGTTACATTCAGCTGCAATTATATTTTATCATCAAAATGACATGAAATGACTCATAACATGATGTTGTGGTCCAAATATGTCAGAATGCCCTTATAATGCAATGCAAGTATGAGTCACATTCTCAGGGTTGCAGTCTAATGTGGGCACTACAATGGACATAAACTTTATAGCATAAACTCTCTTATTCTACGGTCAGTTTACCCTTTTATGTCAAGTACCATCATGGAACGGAAACAGCTTGATGAGATTATATATTAATGCAAATTTGACGCAAATTTTTTTATTTTAAATATATATTTTTAATTGTAGTAAATATTTTGTCATGTAATGTTAAATCATTTTAGACTGTTTTTCTTAAACTAAAATAGCATCTAATTTAAGCAGACGAAAATTACATTTTAGGTGACCAAAAATAATAAAATTAACATTTTATATATTTATTTAAATGTCAACATTTTAAGCCACAATAATGGTAGCATCAGATTTTCATTCGTTTTGTGATGTACATCACTGGCCAAAAGTTTGTAATAATTAAGATTTTTTAATGATGTTGAAAAAATCTCTTAAGTTCACCAAGGCTGCATTTATTTGATCAAAACTACAGTAAAAATAGGAATATTGTAAAATATTATTAATTAATTGAATTGAACTATTTTCTATTTTAATACATTTTAAAGTGTAATTTTTTCCTGTGACTGAAGACTGAAGTAACGGCTGCTGAAAATTCAACTTTGCAATTACAGGAATCAATTAAATGTACAAATTATTATTATTATTATTATTAAATCATTTAAATTGCAATAATAAATTAAACAATAAGTAACAATAAATGTAATTAATAATAATTAATTAAAACTAATAATTAAAACATATGCAATGTTCAAAATAAGACAAATTACATGCATTTAAAAAAATTGATAGGGTGAAATTTTCAAGTGAAATCTGACTTTGATGTGAACAACAATACTATTACTCAAATTAATATCAAAAATGAACCAAAAACTGAAATGCATGAGTCTTAAAATTTATGACATGGAGTCTGTTGTTCAGATAATGACTTTCACCTTTTTTGTGTGTGTGTGTTGGTTTTTTGCTGTTGTTTTTTTTTAGTTTGTTTTACCATTGAAAGGTTGAGAATAGAGACATTTGTAGACCTGAGCCTGTGGGCTCCTTTCGTGTGGAAAGATGGGGAGCTTGATAAACTGACATGGTCAGGGTGGGTAGTAAGATTTAATAAAGGACTGTGAGAAGCCTTGTGTGACAGGAACAGTGTGTTTAATATGATTCTGGCAGCCACTGATGTTATGTGAGTAAAGATGCAGTGTGAGAGGATTTCTAGAGGTTAAACACGCTTAGAGCAGAAGCAGGCAGTGGATGAGGACCGAGTTGCAGGTAGTTGTGAAATATTGTGGGCCTAAACAGGAAATGAGGTGGTTTAGGGGTAAAAAAAAAGGGCCTGATTTGCCTGATTATTCCAACTGGCATGTTAAACCCACAGCTGCTGAGTCCACGCAGCTTGAACTTTTAATTTGATAATAAGTATAATAAAGTCTGACTCATCTAACTCCTTTACATACCTGAGAACAATTTAAAAACATTTATGCGGACAAATTGACCTTTTTCTAACCATACTACAATCAGTATAAGATTTATTTACAATAGTGTTTTCCGGAACACACCACCAGGCATTACTCCAAATGTACACTTCAGCTTCAATTACTCAAACCAAACTAAGACTCACTCGTGACACACTTGCACTTAATCATGGGAATAAGTTTGATCCACTGACACATAAACGTCGAGTTGAGTGGGTACGGTGGGAAATGAATGGCCGGCTGATGTAATGACACAGCTGCTCGGTGGTTTTGTAACAGAGCAGCACTGAGTTTAGGGGATTGTTGGTAGATAAACTTTGGGAATTGTGGGATACGCTGGAGAGAACAGATGGTTTACTGCGGCCTGTCGCTCAGATGCCGGGGCTTAAGATATTTTTTGGTGCGAATGACTTGAGAACTGGTTTGGTGATACTTGGGGTTTGATTTCCCAACACGAAATGATTGCCAGGCTTGTGTGCGGCCCAACACAACACTTGTGTGCTTTTGAGAGACTTTATGTGTAGTAATAAAGCATGTAGGACACTTAATTCAGTATCTCTTCCACTGCTTTACACTCTATTATTACAACAATTCAGCTGCTCGAAGAATGCATCTCTGAATGTGACAAGTAGAAAATATAGCTGCAAGCAGCGATGGCGGGCTCAAGCCATCAGTGCAAACGCCGCCCCGGTGGCATCAGGAAAACTGTGCCCAGCGAGCACATGCATTTACTGTAACTCTATGGCAGTCTGGTTTTAAGGATTCGGCAATTAAAGGGTTAATCCAAACCATCAAGACTATGAAAGACACACACAGAGAACAATATATAATACTTTAGTAACACTTTTTTTATAAGGTTTCAGTTATTAAGATTAACTAACATGAACAATAATTATATTGCATGTCAATGTCAGTTAATAGTCAAAACTTAAAAAAAAAAATATCTGTTAACATTAGTTAATGCACTGTGAACTAAAAATTATCTGTTAACATTAGTTAATGCACTGTGAACTAAAATCAACAAACATTAATAAATTCTGTGAAAATATATTTTTCATGTTCATTTACTAATGTTTACAAATTAGACCTTATTATAAAGTGTTACTAAAACCTTTATTGATTTACACTGTGTGCACAATTATTAGGCATGTTGATATTCTGATTTTTTTTTTTCCAAGCACATTTTACCAATTCCCAATGACATCAGTCTTAATAACTACCATTAATTTTGTATTTAATCATTTATGAGTGATATATAATTGTCCATGAAGGCTGGAAGAGAAAAACTCCTTATATTCAGGTGTGCAGAATTATTAGGCTTTTTTTACAGATGAAATGAGCCAAAAAAGAGTTTTAACTCGGACTGAAAAGTCAAAAATTATTAAATCCCCATGAGAATTATTCAAAACTATTGCAATATAGAAATTGCAAAATTTCGACATGACCATTGGACAAAAAAATGCTGACTGGGACAGTGGAGTTTGAAAAAAAAAAAAAGGTGGAGAAAAGACACAAGTTAACTGCAAAAGAATTAAGAATTAAGACTTTTCAGAATAGAGGATGGAATAAAAATGTGCTCCCCAAACTTACTGCAAGATTCTGGAACAGGGGTCAGGAACCTTTTTTGACCAAAAAGCAAAAATTTTATTTTTGGTTAAGAGCCATTTTTCCAAAAGGGCATATATATATGTGTGTGCTTGGAAAATATCATCTGAATATCAAGTGCCTAATAATGATGCACGCCGTGCAAAGAATTTTTAATGATTTTATTGATCTATAAGCATTTGTGAAATATTTTTGCCGGCATTACAGCTTGGTGTTCATCTGTGAGCTTATCTGTTTTACTGTTACATCATGAGTTGTGTAAATTCATATAAATGTCATGTCACAGGATGTCATTAGGTCAGTATTTAAATGAGTTTGAAATTATTATTATTATTATTATTATTATTATAAACCTATGCAATTGTATATATATATATATATATTTATTATTATTATAAATTATATATATATATAAAATTGCATAGGTTTATAATAATAATAATAATAATAATTTCAAACTCATTTAAATACTGACCTATGACAGTATTGCAATGTATATATTATATATATTTTTATATTTTTTACACACACACACACACACACACACACACACACACACACACACACACACACACACACACATATATATATATATATATATATATATATATATATATATATAGAAACACACACACACACACACACACACACACACACATAGCCAATATTAGGGGTGTATTGATTCATCGATATGGATCGATGCATCGATAGCACCTAAAAAAATCCCACCTAAATAACCTTTGTAACATCAAAAACGATTAATCTATATTTAGTTTTAAACAGTGATGTCTATGCAGTTATTTACGTTTGATATATTAGGGGTGTATTGATTCATCGACATGGATCGATGCATCGATAGCACACGTACAATATAGATATCTGTTATATAAATAGGCAGCTTATTTGGCACTGTCTACATTTTCACATAATGTCCGTCAACGGCTGCATTCTCGTTCAAACTCACCGATTAGGACTCGGTATAAGGCACAAGGTGAGCATATAAGACGCTCGGGATTGTTCGCGGAACGTTCGAGCACTGTGTGAGAAGTTTTCACCGCACACATCTGAAGCGCGTGGCCGCGTGCACGCACACAGACAGCCGCACGCGCGAATACTAAACTGAGCTATCTTCCGCTTTTTTTGTGCATCGATCAATAAATACATAATTACATCTAAATGCGCGTTTTGGGCAATATCCTAGTAAACACAGTCGGTTAGGCATATGTCTTAACGTTAACAGTTCAGAAATAAAAGGCATGTGTATATTAAACCCGTGATTGGTTCTTAAAGTGAAAGCATAATAATAAATCTAATGCTGTCAACTGCTTCTGACTAAATAACCTTTGTAACATCAAAAACGATTAACACATACACTCAGCGCACACACATTCTTCACAGGGCAATGGCAGAGTCATCAGAGTGACTCAGCCCCCTCCTTTTTCTCACACAGAGAGACTGGCCTCAGAGTGAGATCAGATGACTGACAGTTTTTTAATTTTCTGTTATCCATAGAGCATTGAAAAGTCGTGAAACTATGCATATTTGCTCAGAATGACTTATCCTCTATATATAAAAATTTTGAAGTGTTTGGAAGCTGCACTTTAAGAAATATAAGACAATTTATGTTTACTTTTTTACTGTTATTTCAATAAATCACTACGGCAAAACCGTTCAAGCTATCCAAAATCCATTCGCAATTTAAGTTCCTCAATGTTTTGGCATCACGTAGACAAAGTTTGGTGTGTATACTGTAATTCTCCTCTGAGCAGTATGCAATAATTCACAGCTATATTTTTCCAAAAATCCATATTCAAATCAATATAACTGACTTCCTGTTCATCGTAGCTGATGACTGTGAATTAGAAAGTTGTCCGTCTTGATAAGAACAATTTATGTACTGAGTTTGGTGTCTGTAGCTAAAACTAACCCCCTCACTTTTGACAAAAGGTGGCGCTATAGAGTGGTTTCTCCACGCCCTTTCATGAGCTTTTGCCATTGTCTAGCTATCATTAATACTGATATGTGTTCTGAGTTTTATGTAATTCTGAGCATGTTATCTGCCTCAAAATCACCAGAACAGAATATTCAAGTTTGACACGTTGCCATGGCAACACTATATTAGATATCAATATCCCCACAAGAGATTTAGATCGGCCGTGTTTTGTCATTATTCTGATGAAGTTTGAAGCAAATCGAGTAAAAATAAGATGCTGAATTCAAAGCATTTTTGATGATGACACACTTCCTGCTGCCAGTTGGTGGCGCTGTAACTTTGACTCCTAATAGTAACATATATGCGATCGGCATCATACATCGAACAAACCGATGAAGTTTGATCAAACTCAGGTAGTGTATGTTGATGTTATTAGACATTTCCTGTTTCTCGTTTCTCGCCATAATTTCAACGCCTCGCCACGGACAAACCGTTTGAGATATCAAAAATATCTTCGCAATTTAGCATCCCCAATGTCTTGAGATCATGTTCACCGAGTTTTGTGGCAAACGGGTGGAGTTCCTCAGAGGAGTATATCAAATTCCAGAGCATGTGTTTTTCACAAAACCCTAAATAGACAACTTCCTGTTGGGCGGAGCTTATGACATGCAGTGCAAAAGTTGTTTGGTTTGATGAGATATACATGTGTACCGAGTTTCATATGTATACGTGCAAGTATGCATGATATATGGCCCTCAATATTCCAGGGGGCGCTGTAGAGTCCCTGTGCCACGCCCGTGTATCAGTCTCTGCCTGGCCCTAATGGCCGCAGATTCCAAGGTGTGTGCCAATTTTCAAGAGTTTTTGAGCATGTTAAGGGCCCCAAAAGCCCCCGAAACCTTGGAAAAAAATTAGAAGAATAAAGAAAAAAAAAAAAAAAAAAAAAAAAAAAAAAAAAAAAAAAAAATAATCCTAAGGAAAACAATAGGGCTCTTCGCCCTCCAGGCTTGAGCCCTAAATATACACATGTAAAGATGCAAGGTTTAAAATAAGGGTGCAACGGTTCAAATTTCTCACAGTTAGAAAAATACTTTGTATTTCACTATTTATGGTAGACTCAAGGCCTGCTCACACCAATACAACAACACTGTTGGAATAAAAAAAAAAAGTTTTTTTTTTTTTTCCAAGTTGACAAATGGAAATATTTAAAACGGTGTAATTATTCATTGTAGTACTTAAAATGTTAAAAGTAAGCTCGTTGTTTGGTCTCATTAACTTGACTGGCAACTGAAATATCTATTTATAGCTATATTTAACTACATTTTTAGTGTTATTCAACAACATTAATTAAATTCCTTTAAGTCATATATCTGTCAATCTGAAACGGGATTTATTTATTTATTTATTTTTAATTAAAGGAATAGTTCACTTAAAAATTAAAATCTGTCACCTCATGTCATTCCAAATTTTTGTGAGTTGATTTTTTAAAAATTTCTTATTCTGTGTTCCACAGAACAATGTTTATAACCATTAAGTGGGGGGAAAAAACAACAACACTGAGACGTTTCTAAAAAAATATCTTATGTTTATGTTCCACAGAAGAAAGTAACCCATACAGGTTTGAAAAGACAGTAAACGTTGACAGAATTTAAATTTTTAGGTGAACTATCCCTTTAATTTACTGATATTTGATTTCTTTTCTTTCATTTTACTTTTAAGTTGCACTCTTACTCTTTCATAGCCAAAATATAAAACCATTGAATTTCAATTCTAATCCACTGGTAGTGTACAAGGTCGCCCATTAATGTCCAAATCTGTGTCCATTTGGTAGTGTACAAGGTCGCCCATTAATGTCCAAATCTGTGTCCATTTGAAAGAATGTGGAACGCTTGAAAACAAACTAATGAAGCGAGAGCAGCCGTTTAAAACCAACACTGGCATCTCATACCATTGTCTAATCTACGCTTTCTTGCTTTTCAAAGCCATGCACTTTTGAAAGAGAGTTTAGAAAAGACTCTCACATTCCAACGGTTCCACACAGATGGCCAGAGAGGCTGAAAACATGGAAGAATGAAGGAGTAAGAGAATGCCTTTGAACGTGTCACAAAGAGGCGGCCATGAATGACACTCCTTATTACGCCGCGAGAATCGCGGTTAACGCTCGCCCACAGCTGCACGTGCTATTGTCCTCCCATGCCTCTCCTTCTCCGCTTCGCTCTGGTCACTATGCCAAGAGTGCTAATGGAATTTTCTGCTCTCGCCCTGGAGACATGATGTCACCCTCACAAACTGGGCTTTTTTTTTGGGAAGAAAAACGACTTTTATGTGGCCCGGACCAGACAGTGAAGAAGGAAATGGACAGTTGGTTAAGACTCAAGGTTTGCGAGAAATTATGATTTTGCTTAGCCACCGGTGAGGGCGACCAATAAAATGCAGCGTCATTTTGAGAGCACCTAAAAAGGGGGGTTATTAACAGATATCGAGGCAAAGTGTGTGGAAATTGAGGTGTAAATGTGTCAGACCATTACCAGGTCATTATTCCTATATTAGAGCGAAATTATGAGGCCAAATCAGATTGAAATGAGAGCAAGTGAGAGAAAAAAAATCGGATTCATACCTTTAGGTACTCCCAGAGTGGAAACTGAACCAGCGAGAATGGGATCTGAAATTAAAAGATATAAAAAGTTACAATATAGGCTAGATCAGAGAACAGGAATAGTTCACCTAATAACAACAAAAAAAAATTATTGTCATTTATTCACCCCCATGTCATTACAAACCTGTGACTTTTTTGTCTTTTGATGAATATACTAGCTGCTGTTTTTTACATGATGAAAGTGAATGGAGATCCAGGCTGTCAAGTTTCAAAATGATAAAAAGCATTATAAAAGTATCATCTTTCATCCAAAAAAAAATAAAAAATAAATAAAAATAAAAAAATAAAATCATACAGCTTGGAATCACACTAAGGAAAATAAATAGTTTTGCGAATTAATAAAACTCTTAAGACTGGATACAAAGTGACAGATTACACACAGTTTTGGAGAAAAACTTTTGACATTAATGAAAAACCTCCTTTAGAGCAACCAAAATAATGCCATGATGATGTTCACTGGGAAAAAGGAAAAAATAAATCTCTTAGCGTCTTCTGTAAAAGAAAATGGATGACTTGTGGCAACATGTTCAACCACAAGCACTGCCCATTTATCTCATGTGTCAAACTGTTTTAATACTGATGTCTGCACGTCTGGAAGTGTGAGGTAAAAGAGTGAGAGAGAGTGTGTGAAAGACAGAGAGAGAGATGATAAATAAATGAAGAGTCTGTGGTCAGAGAGAGAGAGAGAGAAAAAAAGACAGAGCACAAAAGAGAGAGAGGTGGCAGAAATCTTCCTCTTCACCCAATCAGGCACAGCGGAGCTAAAAGAGAGGAAATCGATGATACTGCTGAACAGTGGGCTGACAAAATCCCAAAATCCTGAGAGAGAGAGAGAGAGAGAGAGAGACAGCGAGAGAGGAAAAATAGAGATCCGATCCATATGAAGGTCATGCTACAGGCAAGAAAGCTTATTCACCCAGACAGTGATCCGCAGTGACAAAGTGACTGGAAGTCATTCATTTTGAATGAGAGTTGCTGATTTGATGCATTATGAGAGAGAGAATTAATACAACAAATGCTTTATGGTTACTGGGGTGTTGCCAAGCATTTTCTAAGTGGTTGTTAGGGTGTTGCCAGGTAGCTTCTAAAGTGGTGTGAGTGGATGACAAGGTGCTGTTATGGAATTCTGGATGGTGCTGTGGGTTTTTAGGTAGGGCTCTATGAAATCAGTTTTATTTTTTCCCAAATTATATATATATATATATATATATATATATATATATATATATATATATATATATATATATATATATATATATATATATATATTTTTTTTTTTTTTTCAAATTCCAAGTTTTCTAGAATCTGTTTTAATGGTTAAATTAAAGAATGACTAATTAATTGAAATCATAATACTTACAATATTAAACAGCAATTTATTAAAAGTTTAACACAAATTTAATTTCGAGTTATTATTTTTTTTTACCAAATTCTGTTTTTCCATTAATTTTCTAGATTCTATTTTAATGGTTTCATTAAATATTAATAAACAATTCTAATTAATTGCTTTTATCAAAAAATACAAATGTATTATTATTTTATATATATTTTTTTTTATTTAAGAAATACTGTGTTATGTATTTATATCTTTCTGCTAAATAAATTCTGGTAACAATTCAAATGTTTATTTGTAGTAGTTTTAGTTTCACTAAATTAAGTAATATTTCTACTACTATTATAACTGTTACTAATATTTCTATTATTACTGTTACGGATTCTTCAGGTTAAACCAAACTTTTATTTTGACAGGTTGCTGTGAAGACCTTTAGGTTTCTGTTTGTATATGATATGATGATAGTTTTAATCAAAAGAAATTGTAAAATGTTCATGAAGTGACTCTCAGAGCAGTTCTAGAGATTATGTTCATGTTTTCATGTATATATTGAGGCGGCAGAGACTGAAAACACTGCGAGCATCACGCACGCTTCAATATTTATGTATGCAGTTGGTAAAGTTTTTAAAATGACTGTAAGGGGGTTGCCAAGCCATGGTTTCTGAATGCAGTTATTGTGTTTGTTAGACACTGAACAACCAAGCACTTCATAAAACAGCAGCCAAATCAGTTTTAATTAACAAATTATTCATTTTCATAACACAAAGATGAGGGACGAGTTATGTGCAGACATTCTAAATAAAAAAACCAAGCATGAGCAATACTGCTGCGTAGCATAGCTTTCGGCTTTAATTAAAAAAATGATACATTTCCATAATCTGCACTCTTTTTCCACACTCATACGGAACATCAGGTCAGTTTACTTAGCCCCTGAGCTCCATCCAAAACTCTTTACTGGAAACAACTCTTTGGACAAACTGAGCGTAATCTAATACAGTAAAAAGGCTGACTATGAAAACAAAGCTCTCATTGGCTTAACTTGGAAAAACTTTCAAAAGATTTGACAAAAATTAACATAACGAACACATTGAAGCAGCACTGCATAGGCATCACGCGCACTGCCAAAGCTCCGGCATTTCCCCATTTCAAAACAAAGAACAGATTGGTGCAATGTGACCTGACACTGAGGAGTGAGTACGTCTTTGTGCATTTTTTCCAAAAAACTAAATCAGCCACCTGTCTTTTATTACCAACATGATAAATTCAGCGTCTCAGTGCTTAGAGGAATCTGCAAACAGAATATAGGCACAGCTGATTTATGCATAAGTTTAACACTTCTGGCAAAGACAGGGCGCCTGAGCAACACAGATGGTCAGATTTATATTGATAAGGCTGTAATGGTTGACAAGACAGAGGGGATGACGGATATGGAAAGACAAAAGGATGGAAAGCAGGTTTTTGACCAAAGGCCAAAAGGCTTCTTCTTGAGGACAAGTCAGTCCAGTGGATGACGGCACATTTAACACGTGTGGTCTGACTGCTGACCAGCTGTACCGATATCAGTTTAAGCACATTAGTATTACACTTCATCCCTGAAGTGCATTTGTTATGTTAGTCAAGGTTTCCTGCACCAAATACCAAGCCATAATGGTAGAGTGTGTGGTTTTGTCGATTTGGAGACAACAGACAAACAACAACACGCTGATGTGCATCAAACACTCTCTCTGCTGTCCGTGTCAATATCACCAGGTGGAACTGTCAGGTACGCTATCATTGAGAGATAGGGCTGGCTGCTTGTTTGTGAAGGGTTACCCGTGGGAATATTAGTATGCTGCAGTGCTCTTCACTGTCAGGCTCCTGGCCAACAGTGTGATATCTAGGGAAACAGATGTCAAAATGAATTTAAATGAAGCTTGATTGGACAGGGGATGCTTTGCATGCTATTTGACAAATGGCTTTAATAGGTCAGACGGTACTGGATGAATACTAATGAGAGGAGAAAAGAACAGCGATCAGTCTGAAATCTGATTCAGTTCGATTGGATTCATTTAAATCACATTCATTTTCTGTCTGCCTTGATTAAAATGTGACCCAATGTGTTTTTCTTCATTTACATCTAAGTTAAATATGCTAATTAAATAGTGGACTATATCCATCAGTTGTATGAAAGCAAAAGATGTTGATGATTAAAGAAAATGCAAAAAAAAAAAAAAATTCACAAAAACATGTCTGTTTGAATAATGAAAAATAAAAGAAAACAATAAAAAGAAAAATATTAATAATAAAAAATAATTAATTTTAGTATTTTTTACACTTCAGCCACACTGTATAAATGTCTTTACATTAAATCAATATGAGACCAAGTGGCTTTTAAAAGAAAGACAGCAGAGGCACACTTTCTGAAAACAAAATATTTCACAAATAACAACAAGTTTGTTAAAACAAAATCTAATCTTAAAAAGAATAAATAAAATATTAATAATAAATAGCAATAAATGTTAAAACAAAGCGTTTGGACATTTCAGCCACACTCAATGTATAAATATCTTTGCATTAAGTTAATATCAAAAACCAATAAAGGAGAGGCACACTGAATGACAATGAATGAATGAATGAATGAATGAATGAATGAATGAATGAATGAATGAAGTGATTAGACACTTGAGACGCACTTTTTTTGGCATAAGATGAAATTATAAATATTAAAACAGAAAGTGAAAGAGTGCGATAGAGAGGTTGAATGAATGATAAAGAGGAGATGGTCATTGTAAAAGTCAAAATAGTTATTGTGAAATGAAACCGATAAATCCAAGAAAATGAAAGCTGAAATTTAAATATTGCCAATGGAAAGAGAAGCTGCATTGGAAAAACAGAAGTACAGTCTTGATTTTGCAGTTCTGTCTACAGTGTGTTTCAGTGTGAGGGAAGACGGCATCTGTACAGTACTGAAATAAAAAGAAGAATTATTAAAGCACAGTAGAAAAAGGATATTTCTCAACCCTAGAGGGACGACATACAGGCCACTCCAGAGACACTCAGTGAAAGAAGAAAAGCGAATGAGGCACAGTGACAGGAAGTACATGAGGGCCAGATGGATATATCATCAGCTGAGCCGTGATTCAGCAGCGCTGGGTATGAAAACAGCAGACGGACTGGAGGAACCCACAGACTAACTCTCATTTATTACTGAGAGCTGTGGAAAATGGTCACTTTTACAGGCCCTGCCTCACACTCTCTCTCTCACACACACACACATAGCAAAGCATACTGACAGTATCTGCAAGTACAAACAGAAAAGTGCGATTGTGTGAGTGTGCAAACACATTAAACACAGTAACAAAAGCATATTTATCAGCCGAAGCTTTTAATTGACAGCTTGTTGAAGTGCAAAGACGAACAAACAGGAACAAATTGGAGGTGGAGAGCAGGAGGGGTGAAAACTTGAGGGAAAGAGAGTTTTATTATGCAAAGCTGCTAAGTCAAACATGTCACTAAACCTGTTTGTGTCCTGAGTGATTTATGAGTCTCATCACAGGTGTGTGCGCGCACGTTTGGGTGTCACATTTGTGTTTGTACAGGCATGTTTGCTTACCACTGTCACAATACTGTGTGTGTGTGTGTGTGTGTGTGTGTGTGTGTGTGGGTGGGTGTGAGTGAATATGCATTCAACACCTGACACCTGAGCTCCCTCATGAGATCTATTATCTGTACTTTTCTAATCATGGAACAGGTCCAGAAAAATCTCTTGAGCTCTAAAATACACAAGAATTTGAAACATGTAACTCGAACAGTCTTGAAGCACCTATACCAAAATATAAACACATAGACTGGGTAATAATATTAATACACTGATTCCTCATTAAAAATGATATTATATGAAATATAAATACAAATAAAAGTATAAAATATATCATATAAAAATATCATATTAATACATATTAAAGAAAAAGAAATATACTTTTCGAAAAGTTTAAAAGTTTGATATTTATATTGTTAGAAAATATATATTTCAAATAAATGCTGCTCTTTTCAACTTTTCACACATAAAAAAAAAAAAAAAACATTTTCCTCATAAATATTAAGCAGCACCATGGTTTTCAACATTGAGAATAATAAGAAATGTTTCTTGACCTGCAAATGAATGATTTTTGAAGGATCATGTGACACTGCTGAAAATTCAGCTTTGCATCACAGGAATAAACTACATTTTTAAATAGTAACAATATTTCACAATATTACTGTTTTTACTATTTTACTTTCTCAAATAAATGCAGCCTTGGTGAGCATATCAGAAACAAACTTTCAGTATAATTATAATTTTCAAACTAATAATTTAATTTGATCTACATACAGTCTTAAATTTGCACAACAATGTTATAAAAATATGTTTTTACAAGTGTAAAACCCCACAGTTCAGTAGGAGTGAGGGTATTCTGGGGCCACTACATGACTTTTAATCAGAGGTTGATATTAATGGTGTAGGATGTGTATTGCTAATCTTTTGTGAGCCTTGCAAAATGTGATTTAAACCCCAGTGCTATAAAAACTCCTCTGGGAGCCAGTTTAGAAAATAGATAAACACATAAATAATGGAAAAATCAATAAGCTGAAAAAAAGCCAGCAGGATGCCCCAAACTCTTTATCAGAGGAGAGAGAGAGCAAGAGGCTGTGTTGTGTTTCACGCTTCCCTATGGTCATATAATCTTGGCTGAGAAGAGAGAGGCCTGCTCCCTTGTACAGAAAACATGCACAAAGCTCCCACGACTGAAACACACAACATTCAACATTCAAATCTGTCGAGAAAGATTGGAAGTTTGAATGTAAATCTGAACAGTATGGGACAGTATTAATGCATTTCTAGCTCATAGGTGTACACTGTTAAAAATTGGCATCTATGGTATCATGAAGAACCTTTAACATCCATAGACCCTTTCCACTACACAAAAGGTTCTTTAATTTAGGGCTGCACAATGAATTGCACTTTAATCTTGATCACAATTTGTGCTTCTCTCCATTTACTAAGCATAATCATCTGTGATAATTGTTTGGTAGTTATTTATCCTTAAAATGTTTCAATGTATTTTGCTATTTGCATTATCTTGCATTGCCTCCACATGGTTGCGGTTGCCAGATTTCAAGAGTTTAAATCCCCCAATCAGAGCTTTTTCATAAATCAATACATTTTCTGCCCAGGGTTTATCTAATCTTCCCAATTTTGGCGACCATGTGCACATGCTCTCTACATTATGGAAAAAACGCTAATGATCTGAAAACCCTGTGCAAACATATAAGCTGGAGATTAGTGATCTCTACTGAGAAATTGCAATCAAATAAAAGTGTAATAGAGCAAGTCAGTTTTCTTTCACATGGCTGTTTGCGCTGCTTGATGTGACTAAAACTGCAAGCAAACCATGTGAGTTGATGTTCTCTTGATTTGCACTTCATGTGAAAGTCCAATAAATCTGACGAAATGCAAAAAATCAACTGTTTAACCATTATCATGCAGCCCTATACTCTAAGATTATTTGAATGTTCTGCACACGAAAAAAATTGTTCTTTTAAGAACTGTTCACTGAAAGGTTATTTGGGGAGCCCAAAATGGTTCATCTATGGCATCATAGCAAAAACACTCATTTGGAAGAGTGTATGGAGAACGCTGGAATCAGCAACGTTAAAAGGTTCAATACTCTTTTATGTTCGGATATGTGAATCCACTTGCTGAGGAATTCTGACAGGCTGAATGCCTCACATGAACACTTCCACTGACTGTGCTTCAACAAGCCTGGAGTGCTAGAATGATCCAATCAGCCAATCAGGAGGTGCGGATTGCTGCAGCCAGCCAATCAGACTTCAGAAACTCCCTGGTTTCCATCAGCGCCTGTGACACGCAAGTTAAAGTTTTGGGTAATAATATTCTAAACAAATTAAGACTTGTTCAAGGCTGGAGGGGAAAAGAAACAGAAGAAATGAAGAAGCAAGGGAGGGGTTATGTGGTTAAGGACTGTTTGGAATCAGTGAACTGGCAAATATTCAAGAGTGTAATTCCATTGACATGAGTGAAAACGCTTCCCAGAACCGTCACATAATATTTACATTGTGGGGGGATTTTCTGGCCGGGGATGCATTGTGCCGTTGCAGCAAGTGTGCCAGGCTGATGCAACAAGTGAACAAAAGAACAATGAAAACATAGACCGCACCCCTATCAACAAGCTACCAGGTCCACGGCTGAACCGTTTGTGTCCTTTGTTCACATTAGAGCAGGTGAGTGCCCCGGCAACAAAATAGGAAATTCAAGTCCGACAGTGACCAGTGTAAGGTACAGGTGCATGCGTGCACACAAATAAACACAGAAACCTGTTCGGCTGGCATGGAGGCGCTTTCACGTGAAGCACCAAAGCGTGGAGCAAGGCCTCGCACGCAGGACATGATGTCAGAGGAAATCTTTTAGTGAGTCAATTTATTATCCGTGTGTATGCGACATCTGATGCCCCCTGGCCAGTCCAATTAAGTGCTGACAGTGCCTGCGAGATGGATGGCGGTCCTTGGGGGCACACAAGAAAGTCTGAGAAAGACAGAGAGTGCATGAGAGAAGATAAAGGATGGGCCGGAAAGGAGAGAGAGAGAGAGGGTTTTCAAATTCAGAATTCATTGGTTAACAGAGGTTTTCAAACTGGGTTCCCCAAAGGGCCACAAGGAAGTTCTGTAAGCAATGCAAAAAAAGAAAAGAAAGAACTTAATTTTAAAAATTTTCACACTCACCAAATCTGATCTAATACTATAATATTTTTATCTGGTTTCTAAAGTTCACAAATCAAGAGATTAATTATTGTGATTATTTTATCATATTAACAGCCTTTTTTACAGTAGGAAAAGATAACATATGCATATAGTTTTGTAAAAGATAAATGTGCCACACTACGCTGCCGGAAGGAACACGGAGCCGAGGATAATCGGAAAAGTCTTTATTAATCCAACACAGGAGTAAATCCAACATGGAAACCAGGAGGAAGTCACACATACTTGACTTGTAGACCCGACAAAACAGAACTGAACGGACTAGGCTTATAAAGACAGGATAATGAGGAAACACAGGTGTAGGGAATCAATTCATAATCAAACTAAACAAGGACAGGAAACAGACCAAATAAGGAAAAACAGGAACTGACACACGACAACAGGTCCAATCCTGACAAAATGAAGATAAATGTGAAATTTTATTTATTTAACATTAACAATTTGTATTAGTACAAATAATTATTTTAATAATAATATAACAATTTACAAAAGAACAAATATAAAAGTGTTCGTTCTACAAAGCCATCTACATATCTAGAGAAAGGGGGGAAAAACTGCATACAGTTTTGTGAAATATTATCCATACCATTTTAGCAAGTTGCTTTAAAATAAAAACTAAAATATAACTTATAACTTAAAAAAAAAAAAAAATTGTATATAATAATAAACTTTCTTCTGATAATATAAAAAAAAAAATGAGCTTGAGATGCGCATTCACCTGTTAAACCACACTGACATTAACCAACAAGCAATAATATTGTGTATAAACTCAGTAACCTCAGTCTGATAAAGATGTTTGGAAGCTTATCTGGAAGACACTGTGCAGAAGGTGTGCATGAAACACTTGTCCAGTTTTGGTAAAAGTGTTCTTGCTCTACAAAGCCTTCTTTGTGTCTGGAGAAAAGAGACAGACGAAGACTTAAAGCATAATTACTGCAAGATGATAACCAGATCAACACCTTGCGATAACAGATAACGGTACAGGTAAACTGTACAAAGCCAATCATTTCCTCCTGAGTGAACAAAAGCTGTTTTTATGTATTCAAATGAGTTCAATGAGAGTGACTTTACAGTAGAGCGTCTAGATGCTTAGAAAAGTATGAAACAAAGCCTGTAAAATCATACAACAAGCCACAAATCTTGAGGTGTCATTCATACCCTCTTCCAAGCAAATAATCAAAAGTTAGACAATGGAAACAGCAGACGCTGTGGGCTTCCGGAAAGACTTTTCCTCTGCTCTGAGGGTTAAATAAGTGCAGTTATTTGACATGAAGCAGTGACATCATCCTCTCACCCCCAAACCTGACAGCTCCCTACAGATGTTTCCAGCCGTGGGCCGCTGTTATGTGAGCTAAACTAAACATTACAGTCAGACTTCAGCTTTCAGCAGTCAGTGCTTCAACAGGTGTGTCTTTCCAATTCACCAATCATGTACGCATTGTGCAGAAATCTTTTTTTTTTTCCTATTTAGCTGACATCAGTGATGGTTTCGGTTAGAAATCTTCACCAGGAAGCTTACCCTAACCCAAGCAAAAACACAAGTTTTACCTAGAAAACGAATCACAGCCGCATTTATGGCCTTCCCAGCATGCAGTTTGAAATGACATCACCATGATTTCATTCAATTTAGTTCAATACTATCCCTCAGGAGAGCAATAGTGTAGTCGAATTGGCCAAGATTACTTGCTTGCTAATAGACGACATTGTGCATTCTGTGATTTATATTATGTGTTAAAACAATGGGAGTTCATTCATATTGTCCTGCCAGATAAAATCTGGCATGAGACATTTGTTACTTCAACATCTGTTGACCTTACACATTTGGACACAGGAAATGCTGAAATGTGAAGGCAATGCTGATAGCTGGGTCAAACATGTGGAAGAAAATCAGCAAGCTATTTAATGTTCCACATCTGAGACATGATAATTGGTTAAAACCTTAAACGTAATGCAACAACCAAATCCGGAATAATTATCGATCGGAACGAGCTCCCGGTCCGAGCCTTGCTCAAGCTGTAATAATAACATTAACTGTCCCGTAAAGCCATTCACCTTCAACCTCCCATTATCATGCAGCTCGGTGCTCAGACTCCATTTTTCTCCAGAGACCACTGGGGTTAAATACACAACTCCGGGACACATAAGCATCGCTGCCCCGGAGATAAACTACTGAGATGGGAAAGCCAGAAAAAGAAAAAGATGTCTTCAAAATGAAAGGCAGTGAGTGTCTTGAAAAGAATACTGAAGGAGAAATCCGATGAAAAATGAGTTTGGGGAAGGACGGAGCGAGAGATGGTGCGAGGGAAATAAATCACAGTGTGAGACAGCGAAACTCACCCTGCAATTAGAGGTTAACCTCACACTTGTTTTACAAGGGCACCGCTCTTTCATGAAAAGGGCAATGCATATCACCCTCTCCCTTCTCTTATTGCCTTCTGATGCATGCATTATTAGATCAGAATTATATTAGTTTGGAAATATTTCAAAATAAAAGCAATTTGGTGTTTTTTTTCTCTCTGTCATCACATATGGATGATCAAAGCACACAAAATGAAAAAAAAAAAAAGTATGTTTTGTTTCCTAATAATAAAGTCTTAAATAATTAAATGAACTTAAAAAATCTGATATAAAAATTTCACAATAAAATCAATAATTAAAAACACAGATTTTTATGTTATATTCCATAAAAGCATAACAATTGTGAACTAATTGTGAGATTTTTATTATTTTATTGTATTTACAGCCATTTTGTACAGTACGAAAAAGAGCAAATCTGCATATAGTTTTGTGAAAGAAAAATGATAAATGTGAAATAGTATCCATTTAACATGAACAATTTTCATTAGTATAAATAATTTCTAATAATAATATAACAATTTATATAAATTAATATAAGTGTCCTTTTAGAAGTGTATCTAGAGAAAGGGTGGAAAAAACTAATCTGCATACAGTTTTGTGAAATATTATACATAGCATTTTTAACAATTTACTTTAGTACAAATAACTCATGAATAATCATTAAACAAAAAACAAATCTGCATATAGTTTTGTGAAAGAAAAACGGATCAATATGAAATATTATAACATCTTAACAATAAAAAAAAATATTATTAATAATAAAAGGATCATGTGACACTGAAGACCAGAGTAATGATGCTGAAAATTTAGCTTTGCATCACAGGAATAAATTATATTTTAAAACATTTAAATAGATAACAGTTATTCTAAATTTATATTTCACAATATTACTGTTTTTACTGTATTTTAAATAAATGCAGCCTTGATAAGCAGGTTCAAGTGTGGCAGCCACAAAAAATGCTTAATTCAACTATTTAATTTAAATGGAATAAAATTAAATAAAACAAACATTTTTTTTGGTCATTTAAGTATAGCAATTTATGTAAAATATGCCCACATGAGACCTAAACCCTGCTTGTTCTGTATCAGAAAAAAAAAGCATATCCAGCCAAACTGGCCATGATTTTTTTATGGAAATAAGAACATAGTTTATTAAGTGTGTAGTAAATGTTAGGCAGGATCGAGTGCTGCCTAGTTTTAATATTATTTTTACTTGATATATATGCATCAAATTAATTTTACACATGCGTTCCCTCACGGCAGTTGGTGGGGAGCCCCTAGAGCCACAATCTGAACACTGACTTTATGTATGTTTGCGTGAGTGTGAGAATGTTAGTTCGTTGTTGCTCAGAGGCATATTCAAGCTCAGGTCACAGGTCTGTGGGCCAGCAGAGGGACAAGAACCCCCCACACACCCCAACCCCTCTTTCTCTCTGGGACCCCAGCCAGACCGGCGGCCCTTATTGAAACCATATGTGAGGGGCTGAGATGGTTTTCTGCTCGGATTGAGGCAAACACGCAGAAAATTGTGGGAAGTAAACATAACCCCAGGACCTAGCGAGATACGCTAATTAAAACAATCTAACCAGCAAAGAGAACGTGCGCACAAATCCACAGCGACAAAAACCTGACTGAGCTACTGTTAAAATAAATAAATAAAATAAAAACTAGAACTTGCAAAGTCCACATCTTGCATCTCTAAACATCAAAGGTTTTGTGAAATATTATACCATTTAACAAGTCGCTTTAAAATAAATCTAACGTAAAATATAAAATCATATAAAAATTGTATATAATACTATATAGTAATATAAAAACTCCTATTTAACACTACCATCTTTGAATTTGGCATTTGGAACAGAATTTGGAAGGTGTTCAAGCACACTAGTGCTTGAGATATGCATTCACCTGTTAAACCACACTGACATTAACCAACAAGCAATAATATTGTGTATAAACTCAGTAACCTCAGTCTGATAAAGATGTTTGGAAGCTTATCTGGAAGACACTGTGCAGAAGGTGTACATGAAACACTTGTCCAGTTTTGGTAAAAGTGTTCTTGTTCTACAGAGCCTTCTTTGTGTCTGGAGAAAAGATACAGACAAAGACTTAAAGCATATTTGATAATAGGCTAATAATAATTACTGCAAGATGATAACCAGATAAACAACTTGCCATCACGCAGACATAAAAGGTACCCTTGAAAAAAAAAAAAAATCTTCTTTTACATGAATCAAACTATGGCTGTGCAGATATGATCATGCACAGTATATCAGGGGTTTTCAAATTCCCAGGGGGACGCAAGAGCATCAGCAGAAATTTTGAGAAAAAAAAAACTATAGTGAAATATTATTACAATTTAAATGGACAATATTTTTAAATGTTTTCAGATTTCAGTGTCACGTGATCCTTCAGAATTCATTCTAATATGCTGGTTTGGTGCTCATTCTCTTATTACTTTACAAATAAAATACATTTCATTATATAGATAGATAGACATATAGATAGACAGATAGATAGATAGACAGACAGACAGACAGACAGGAAGGAAGGAAGGAAGGAAGGAAGGAAGGAAGGAAGGAAGATAGACAGACAGACAGATAGATAGATAGATAGATAGATAGATAGATAGATAGATAGATAGATAGATAGATAGATAGATAGATAGATAGATAGATAGATAGATAGATAGATAGATAGATAGATAGATAGATAGATAGATAGATAGATAGATGCATTTATCAGGGATGTCAAAGATAACTCAAACTTAAAATACTGGCATTGAAAATATAAAAAGCCAATTGTTTAATTTAAAAAGGTGTTGTCTTTATAATATCAAGATATCACAAATATCATATTTTTCTCACCCAGCATAAATGGGTCTTTACAATATGTATTTATGCATTTCACAACACTTCCCTCAGATTCACTCGTGCATTTTCTGCCATTTCAATTGCAATCCAATTGTGAATATCGTACCATGAGGCTGTAAGTGATACTTATAGCTTTACAAACACACTCGAAATCAATGATCAGATGACTATGTAATATTAACACCTATGATCGCGTTAATATTTCTCACTGATGCGTCACAGTCTGAGCTCCAACACTGCACATGTGGAGCTCTTGTTTAGGATCAGGTGGAGAATTGTCTTTGTAAAGCATACTAAATATCTATCGACAAATCCATTATGTGCTTGCAGTGATTTAGTTGAATGTTATGACGCTGGACAGAAATATCAACATTCCAAGCCGTTCTGAGGGTCCCATTCCAGAAAGCTTGGTGAGAGGAGCTAGTCTTGTGATTGTGCTGCAAAGCATTGTAGGTAAAGGAATAATTTAACAGCAGTGCTAGACAGGAGTCCCAGCATGAGGAATGAATCAAAAGGATGATGGATTGGAGTCGAACAGGAATGGGAGTCTGAAGTGTACACCAACAACATGAACTATACATCAATCTCTGTATATTACGCTGCTACCTCAAGTGTTCATATATGAGTGTGTGCGTGTGAGACGGCTCTTTTCTACACATACGAATGTCTGTATCCAATTCGACTACTCAGGAAGACCCAGACAAATGAAGTGTCTTGTTCAGCGCTATCACATAAGAGGATTCCTCTAATGCTGATCAACAGCCTTGTGAGAAGACCCGCCAGAACCAGTCCCTGGGAGAGTGGAAAGAGTGGACTCTGTAGACTCTGAGGCACATACAGAGTCTACTCATCATGCGTACAGCTAAACCTCTCTACACCTTGGCCCAAACATCCCTATACTACAACAGCACCATCTGCAAACCAGACACAATTTTCCTTGGGTCATTTTGTTCAAGCCGCAAATAGTTTCAAATAGACAGTTCTGACTGACGACATAAAGTCTGGTCCACTCTGCAACTTATCCTGGTGAAGAGCCGTGTACTTAGACTGGACATTGCTGTCTGACAAACATGTTAAAAAACAACATGCAAAAAATAAATAAACTGACAAAAGCATTATATGCTACCAAGTGCACCAAACAAATACAAATACATTAGTAATTTCATGACTAACTTTTCTGAGAAAACCTGTTCATGTTAACTCGCGTAAAGCCAGCCAATCAGATTGGAGCTTGCTATTTCGTATCAAAACATGTTGTCACTTTACAAAAGAATAAATTATTTAACATTAGTTAACAAACTATCAATTAAAAATATCTGTATAGCATATATTAATCTGTGTTAATTTCAGCATTTACATTATAAATATCAAAAGTTGTCTCTATTGATATTATTTAATGGAGCTGAGCAGAACATTTATATTATTAACTAATGTAAACAAAGAGTGATAAATACTGTAATAAATATAGGGAATGGTTTATTAATGTAAGTTAATGCAACTAGTGGAATCGTATTGTAAAGTTTTACCCATTTACCAAACAAAATTTGTTATATCATTAACTTTTACTAATTTTTGTCATTTTTCTTATTTCTATGTATTTTAATAAAAGTTCAATAGTCAAAATAACGAATATAGTAATCAAAGCCATTTTAAGTCTGACAAACAGCACCACATGTCCACAATTGCAATTAAAAAAATAATTTTTACTCATTATGTACGGATGTTTGGCTCCACTGTGAACAATTCTGTGTTAATTGGAGCATCCTGAAAATTCATTAAAAACAGTGGAACAAATTTAATTGCAAATGGTACATTAATAGTGGCGTTTCAAACACTGTATTAATTAATCACCCTTTTTGATTTCACTTACTTATTAATAATAGTAATAAAATAATATCACCTAATGTTTCAGGAAGTACTATTTTCTGGATAAATCTAAAGGATTTTATTATCTAAAACAAATTATCTAAAAGTGTCTTTTTTATTAAAGTTCTAATCTCTCATATTTCAAATCAAATTCTAATTCCACACACTACCTCAATTCAAATTCGGGAACTGAATGGAATTTTAAAAGGCATCCTCACTTCATTCTCATAGTTGAAATGGCGTGCAACCTGGCAAGCACCAGTCAGTTAAATGAGTGCGAGTGCTGTCAGTGGCGTAGATATGGAATATGAGGCTCATTGCCCCAGTGGGAGCCGGATTAGCAGTTCAGTTTGAGGTTTGGAGGAAGCTGGATCTTTTTTCTCACCAACAGCCTCAGCAACAGCTGGTCTGCCACGTCACGGTTGACATGCATGCCTCCATGCCAGCACTAGCCCTCTTTAACACACAACCAGCATGGGAACAGCACCTTTATCCTGACACCACATCACATTCTTCAAAACTCTCCCATTTCAGCTGGAGGCACAATGTGCTCAGGTGGAGGATAGAAATGAAGTCTCCGTGCCTTCACACCTGTGCTGTAAATCATTCACTCATATATGCCACAGTTCAAATAAACAGAAACACTGCCAGCCATCCAACTAGCTGAGAGACAATACATACAAACCGGCATGGATCAATGCTAATACAAGTATGAATATACTCACACATTCACGTCACACATCATTGTGAAATATGCTGAGGAATATGCATCGCAAGCATGTTCAATGCCTTCTAATCAGATAAAATAAAGACAATAAAAAAAAGACCACAGAGTAATGAGGCGGGGCTAAAGAACTGGATGGTAGCGCTCTGAAAACATCTGATTAAAGTTATATTAAATCCAGCCCTGACAAAAAAAAAAAAAAAAAAAGTTTAACCCTCAGAAACCCACTGCAGTATTGCTAGAGTTGTCTAAAGCAATAAAACTTAATTTTTCACCAAATATTGGTTAAAACTATATCAAGCATGAACATATACTACCCTTAAAAAAGGTTAAGGTTGGTAAGGTTCTGTAAAGTGTTTTTAAAATAAGTGTCTTATGGGAAGCAAATCCACACTGCACTGCAGGTCAAACATACACACTTCCACCTGTTAGCCACACAGTCCACTGTGACCAATGAACAACAGCAACATAAACAGAGGGATAAGTCAGACAAATTGACCTCTGGGGCTCTTTGCCTTCAGTGTCAACTAGAGATCAGAGGAAGGGTGGAGCGAGAAAGAGAGGAAAGAAACTGAGAGGAATCTGAATTCATCTGATAAGAAACACTTTCAGCATTCTGTCACTAAAATAAAGAACAATGACGCAAAACACACTCTGACAAATCCCCTTCAGCATAACAATATTCAGGTAAATGCATTTCACTAAATGGTTTCAAAGCTTGTATTCTTACAGAATCATGTTATCTTCTATCTATGTCAGTGCTTCTCAACCAGGTGGCTGCAGGATAGTTAAAATGATTTCAATTCATGAATATTAATATTATTTTAATAATATCAAAATATTCTAACTTAAACAATTTTGTTCTTTTATTATATTCTCAACAACTACTGTTTTATGAAAAAACACAAAGCTCTTTTGCAATCACAAAAATAATTGTGTTTAATATACACTTTTTAATATACAATTTTTTTTGTCTAAATGGTTCTACTTTCTGTTTAACAAAAGGTTCTTTGTGGCAAAAGAAGGTTCTACAGATTATAAAAATATGTATAAAAGAGATGGTTCTTTAAAGAACCTTTGACTGAATGGTTCGTTGTGGAACCAAAAATGGTTCTTCTATGGCATCGCTTGAAGAACCTTTTGAAGCACCTTTATTTTTAACAGTGTACTTCACGTATATACTTCAACATTACAGAATGGTAAAAAAAAAAAAAAGAAAAGAGGTTTGGAATGACATGAGGGTGAGTAAATGATCCTCTGACTGTGTTTGAATCTGAGGAAATGCTGAGGGAAATCATTTTTTGGACATCTCAGCAACAACTAATGCTGAAGTTGACAGGAGTTTTCTTATGCTTAAGGCGTAGGTGTTTCATAACTACATTTATACAGGGTTGCCAGTTCTCCTCTCCTCCCCTTCCCTCCGCTCTCACATCTGTGCTGATATACAATGAGCTCTGTCAGATGGCAACCAATGTATCTCCAACAGCACTCTTCTTCTGTCTGTCTGCCTCCCTCAATCTCACACTCCCTCTCGGGTGAGTGTCAGGAGAAAGCGATATGATCAGACCTCTCTGTCAACATGACAGAAACATTACTTAGAAAAGCCAAATTATTCATTTTTAATACTATGGTTTCATTGCAGCAAAAAAAGGTCAATATATATAAGCATAGGAAAGCCACATTAAACAGTTTTATCTTCTACTTCAACATTCATTAAGTTGATTAAAGTTGTGATGTTTTATGTTCCTAGAAATCTAAGTGCTGTATCTTTTTAGCCTCCATGCTGATGGTGATCAGCTTTGCCCTAAACCTGTTATGCCCCCTAGTGGCCGAAACCAAGAAACACAGTATGAGATCGAGCCCTACAACTTGTATTTGTGTAATATGTAGTCTTGTGTTTAAAGTCCAAGTCTTTTGGACTCAACTGGTAGCTTTGCGCAAGGAGCAGAAACAAACTGAAGTAATCTTTCACTGAAAATCTTCTTCCGTTAACCAGATTACCGAGGCAGAACTCAAGAATCAGTCTGGTTTGTAAATGAATCATTCAGAACTCATTTTTAAAAAAAAGTTGCCACAAAAGAATGATTCATTCATGAATTTAACTTTGAATTTAAGAGAGCAACAATAGGTCAGAAATTTAGTGAAATAATTACTTAAAGGAATAATTCACCCAAAAATGAAATTTTTTTCACTCATGTCATTCCAAACCTGTATAAGTTTCTTTCTTATGTTGAAGATTTACATTTACATTTAATCATTTAGCAGACACTTTTATCCAACGCGACTTACAAATGAGAACAACAGAAGCAATCAGACCAGCGAGAGAACAACAACAGTATACAAGTGCCATGACAAGTCTCAGTTAGTCTAGCACAGATCACGTAGCTGCTATTTTTTTGTTTGTTTTATTTTTTTCACAAGAATCGAATAGAATAGAAAAGAACAGAAAAGGTAAGTACTAGTATTAGTTGTTCAAGTGCTGGTGAAAAAGATGAGTCTTTAGATGTTTTTTGAAGATGAGTAAAGACTCAGCTGTTCGAATTGAGATCGGGAGGTCATTCCACCAGCTGGGCACAGTCCAGGTAAAGGTCTGTGAGAGTGATTTTGAACCTCTTTGGGATGGCGCCATAAGGCCCCGTTCACTTGCAGAACACAAGCTTCTGGAGGGCACATAAGTTTGAACTAGTGAGTTTAGGTATATTGGTGCCGCGCCAGTGGTCGTCTTGTAGGCAAGCATCAGTACCTTGAATTTGATGCAAGCGGCTACTGTTAGCTAGTGTAACCTGATGAGGAGAGGAGTAACGTGAGCATTTTTTTGGCTCACTGAAGAAAGGCCCGCCAAAAGAGCATTACAATAGTCCAGTCTGGAGAGAACAAGAGCTTGGACAAGGAGTTGTGTGGCTTGCTCTGATAGGAAGGGTCTAATCTTCCTAATGTTGAATAAGGCAAATCTGCAGGACCGGGTCGTTGTAGCAATATGATCTGTGAAGCGTAAATGATGATCGATCACAACTCCTAGGTTTCTGGCTGTCCTGGAAGGAGTTATGGTCGACGAACCTGAACCTGAACCTGTCATCAGCATAGCAGTGATAAGAAAAGCCATGCTTCTGAATGACAGATCCTAATGACGTCATGTAGATGGAGAAGAGAAGTGGTTCAAGCACTGAGCCTTGAGGAACCCCGGTAGCAAGAAGTTGTGACTTAGAAACCTCACCCCTCCAAGACACCCTGAAGGACCTACCTGAGAGGTAGGACTTAAACCACAGGAGTGCGGTTCCAGAGATGCCCATCTTTCTGAGGCTGGACAGGAGGATCTGGTGGTTAACTGTGTCAAAAGCAGCAGACAGATCCAGCAAGATGAGTACTGAGGATTTGGAAGCTGCTCTTGCCAGTCGCAGGGCTTCAGTAACCGAGAGCAGGGCAGTCTCATTTGAGTGGCCGCTTTTAAAGCCATATTGGTTGCTGTCCAGGACAGAATGCTCCTATTCAAGATATTTTGAAGAATTTTGAAGAACCAAACAATTGCTGGTCCCCACTGATTACCAGGATTCTTCAAAATATCTTCTTAAATGCTCAACAAAAGAAAAAAAACTCATACAGTTTTGGAATGACATGAGGGTGAGTAAATGATGAATCATTTTTGGGTTAACTATCACTTTAAATGGTGGCTTGTTTTCCACTTGAAGCTATAGGATGGCTTCATAAGAATTATAAAATATTGTGAGTCTTGAACCACTTTTATGATATTTTTATGACAGCCACGATTGAAAACACAAAATAATAATATGATAATGGAAAAACTACACTACCGTTCAAAAAAATTTTTATACTCTACAATACTTTTGTTCAGCGGGGGTGCATTCAATTGATCAAATGTGATAGTAAAGACTTTTACATTGTTAAAAAATTTTTTTTAATAATTTTAAACGTTGTTTAACATGGTTTCACAAAAATAATAAGCTGTACAACGGTTTCTTGAGCAGCAAATCCGCATATAAGAATGATTTTTGAGAGATCATGTGAAACTGATTGTGACGGGAATAATGATGCTGCCATTACATTACATTACATACATTAATAATCTTAAATTGTAATAATAATGATTCACAATATTGCTGGTTTTACTTATTTTTGATCTAATAATAGTGTCTTGGTGAGCATACGAGACTTCTTTCAAAAACATTGATGGTAACTGTTGTGATTTACCCTTGACTATTAATTTATATTGACATCATGTATCATGTATGGCAGAATTTTGTTTGTCAGTCATTTAACTGCTTGCCATCCTGTCTCTCTCTTCTCATGACCAACTAGTGCGTATCGGTGGGCTGTATCTCATCACAACCTCTTGTCCAGGGTTCTTTAATGAATCTGCATAATGGAGAAGACCCCAATTAAATCCTTGCATGAGGAGGACTCGGCATCCAGAGTAAACAAACTTACCCTGACAGGGTTGCGGTGCTGGATAAGATAGCGGGCCGAGAAAATGAATTAGCTTCCTGACACACGTCAAAGCCAATCCCAAGGAAGAAGCGGGGCACCTCTCAGCACCTCTATTTTATCTGGCCCTTAGTATTCAGCCCTCAGCAGCCGCTCTCATCCAAAATGTATTCATTTATTCAGAAGCCCTTGGAGAAATCAGAAAAAGCTTGTTGTTCTTTTTTCTTTGTGTCCAGATGGAGTTTGCGTGAATAACGTGTGTTAAGTGAGGCGGAAAATAAGTACAGGATGGCCCCACAGTGAGAGACAATATCACCTCACGAAAAAATGAGTGTCACCTTCATGCAAGTTTTTTTGATTTCAAATATTTCACTCCCTTTATCTTTGTCTTCTGTCGTTATGTGACATGAAGGAGGATAAAATAAATTCAGAAAACAAATGAAAAAATATGAGCTTTGCCTATAACTCAATACGCATTATAATGCGATGCAGGTGTGCGAGGAAGCAGATGATTAATCAAAGGGCGAGAATGAGAGATCCATTTAAAAAAAGGCATCTTCTCTTGGGTGGGAAGGATATGGTGTGTTTCACCTTGTGGTTACTCTTTCTGCTGCTTGTTCCATTGCTAATTAATTTCATTAGCTACAAAAAATTAATACACAAAAAAAAAAGATGCTTTAATGAGCAAACTGAAATTTAGAATAGAAAAGGGGCAACATATTGCTTGAGGGAACCCATAAATAAAAATTCTGTCTTCATTTACTCACTTTAAAGACTTTCAAAACCATATAACAAAAGTCAGTTAGGTTCAAAATAACACTGAAGCCATTTGACTTTCATTTTATAGACAAAAAACAACAACAACACTGAGACTGAGGCTAGAAATGACATGAGAGTGAGTAGAATTTTATTTCTAAAATAGAATTTTTTTAAATTTTAGATTCTTTTCAGTGAACTGGCCAAACGGGTTTGCAAAACAGTCAAAAAATTTGAATATATGTTCACGAAAAAAACCTGTGTGTACCCTCCTGCACGCAGCCATACATTTAAGAGGTACTCAAATAAAATGTCAATATCAAAAGCATTTGTATAATTATGTGAATAACAGAGTATCAGTACTTGATGTGTAGAGGAAAGCCAGCCTACCTCCCTAAGTACTGTACTGCCATATCCTCTGTACAAGCCTCTGAAACCCTGCAATGAGAAACAGAAAGCGTTGTCATCTCTAAGCAAACAAAAATGCATGGTATTTTCATCTGGTTTCAGCTGGTTGCTTTACAAAATGACGTATTTATCAATCAATCCACCCGTGCATCTGTCTGTAACATGACAGCTCAAGTGAACTCAAGTGCACTGTAAGTCAAACTGACGGTATACACATATAATACCTCTTCTTGTAGTGTATTCAGCAGCACCCGGTAGGTATTGAGAGAGGGATTGGCCTGTGTCCTCTGCTTTACTACTTCAGTCGGGACACGGATCAGACAGGCGACCTGTGTAAGAGAAAGAGAACACTCATCAATATGTCAAATGGTCAAAAATTTGGACAAATATGTCAAAAGAGAAATACTCAGTATACAAAAGGGCTGTTTGAAAATAGGAAATAAAATAACAAATGTATAGCTTATGATAGCAGATTAATATTTACAACTGAAAACAAGAAAATCTAAAAGTGGATCAGGACCAAATACATTTGGGTACATTTCCAAAAGCAAAACCTTGGATTTACACATTTCAAAATAATAGATAAAAACTTAATTAATATATAAAATTAATTGAAAGTTTGTTTTAAAAATGCATTTTAAAAAGGTTTGCATAAAAGTACTGCTTGTAATATGACCACTATCTACACACACACACACACACATAAAAAGTGTATACATATAGTGTGTAGTGTATATGTCAAATGTTTCTTAAAATCAATAATAAAAAAATTACACAAATAAAAAATTTAATATATTACATATAGTAAAATTCATTTAAAAAAAGTTATTTTTATGCAAAAAAAAAAAAAAAAAAAAAATATATATATAATATATATATATATATATATATATATATATATATATATATATATATACCAAAAAGGAGGGGGGAAAATGTGATTAAGAATATGATTTCTGAAAATGTCTTGAAAAAAAAAAGTAATTATCTGTCAAATAAGACTCCTGTATTATTAGAATACATCACAATATCTGACCATTAACACAACAGCATTTAATTGTACATAAACACAGTCATTATTAATATGTTCATGTAAGCAGTATTAACAATAAAAACTCATAAATGACTAACAAATTGCCCATAACTCATACTGTATGTCACACATACGCACAACAGCTGAAATTGAATAGTCTCCTATATAATTATACTACTAAACATGCTTTGTCAATAGGAGAAGTGTGCCATTATTCAAGCTCATTCTTCAAGGCTGCATCCCCCTCCAAAACTACACTTGTGGTGCATTACTTCTGATCCTCACCATGCTGGGGGGCGGAAATACCAGCGTGAACCGAGGATGGAAAGTAATCTCCGCAACCACAGGGAGTTCACCGGGCCCCCCACCAGACCCCCAGGCTCACACTGGATCTGTGGTGCTAGATGTAATCTCTTCTGAATGACAGAGCGGGAGTGGGGGGCTACTACGAGAGAGGTCGGGTCTGCTGAGAGCCCAGCTGACAGCCTATAGGCACGGTGTGTGTGAACAAGCTACGGTAGTTTGCACTCTGTATGACTCTGGCAGGCGGCAGAGCATCTTCTTGCACACTGCAGTTACCAAATGAATGGGCCACTTGGCTTACAGAACAGCATGCAAGACTATGGAAAGGCCGGCGTGACACAAATGTGAAAGAAGCAGCTGAATCAGTATTCACATTAAAAAAAAAAAAAAAAAAAACTCAGTTGAAAAGGTTTATATTTTAAGGCAAACGCATGTAGCAATAGTGCCATCCAGCAGTCAAATGAGGGAACCGCAACCATCGGTCTGTTAGGCAAACTGACAGGGCTGATTTTACTAAACTCATTACATTCTCTTTTTGCTGGGTTAACATTTATGAAACACTAAACATCGCGTCTCCTCGTGTAATTCTCAAAAGGATCAAAATTACGGCAGTAAATAGAGAGGGAAGTGGATATGACAAGTAATTCTTGCAGTAATTGAATTGGCGTGCGCGAGTGCGCGCCGCAGCAATTTCATATCATCTCGCAGGGGACTTGATGGAGGATTGGTGGTGAGAGATTATATCAGATCAATTACCGGCATTGTGTATTACTGGGTAATTTACAGAGAGCAGTGAAGAGGAAAACTACGCTGAGGACGTTTTAAAATAAGTGGAAGTCGAAGAGTTACCTGTATGTGACCAGTCACGCGATTATAGAGATAATGACTTTAAGGCAGTTTTACTAATTAGTTTACAAATTAAGGTCGAATGGTTATACCGTTTATTGTGAGATACATTTATCTTTATCTGGTAGTCTTTGGAGGCGGTTAATTAGTCGCTGCCTCTGTTTTTCCCGCCTTGTGCTGCTAAAGCGCGGGAATCCTGAGGACTACGACCAGAGGCCAGCACTCACCACGACAGGAAGGTCGATGAAGAAGCGGGGCAATTAAAACGAGGCACACTGCTTATTTTAGCACTAGGTGAATCAGTTCAGAGCCGTTTGTCTTTCCTCTTGCTGCTCTGTACAACACACACCTGCAGAAGGACGACTGAAAGCTGCAAACCAATCAAGACATGCACGTTATACAGTAAAACATTTTTAGTTTCACTACTATTATTTATGAACATTTATATAAAGTTTAATAAATAAAAGAAATCAATGTAAAACATAAATAATACCTATACTAATTATACCTAACACCATGCAATCAGTCGGTTCTGTACTTAAGTAACACAATTATGATATATTATGCATTGTAAAGTCATATCTTTTAATTAACTATAGTTACATTTATAGTACATTATAATAACACATGATCATTCTTAACTATTCAAGGTTATGACAGGCTGCAGAGTTAAATGCAAGATCTACATGCTATTTAACATGTTATATCATGCCTTAAATTACCTTACAGCACAAGGTGTAACTGAGAATTAATGTAAATTTATTATAACTGAGGTTAAAATTAAATAACACTTTAAAATGCATATGTAAGGCATTAATAATTAATTTGAATAATTTTAGGATTTTAATTATATATACAAGTTTCAAGTAAAGATCAACAGAAGTGCTATAGCTACACTACCATTCAAAAGTTTAGGGTCTGTAAGATTTATTATTATTATTATTATTATTATTATTATTATTATTATTATTATTATTATTATTATTATTGTTATACAGTAAGGGTACATTAACTTGGGCCTTAACTTGAAATTATTAAATAAACTTGGAAGTTTATAATGTAAGAAAATATTCTTTATTTCAAATAAATTCTGTTCTTTTGAACTTCGTATCTTGAAAAAAAACTTTTTTTCACTATTAAGCTAAATGAAACTGTTTTCAATACTAAAAATAATAAGATTTTTTTCTCAAGCAACGAAATCTGCATGATTTCTGAAGGATCATGTGACACTGAAGACTGGAGTAATGGCTGCTGAAAATTCAGCTGTGCATCACTTTATATATAATTTATACATATAAATTAGTTTTTACTGTATTTTGATCAAATAAATGCAGCTTTGGTGAGTTTCTAATGTTTTTAAAAACAAACAAACAAAGACCACAACTTTTGAATGTAAACATGTTAAAAACTTATTTATAACATAATATTTTTAGATTATTTCTCAACGCTTGCCTTTTTACCCACAAACCTGAAGCCACCTTTTGAATCCCAGTACACTTCTATTTGCATAAAATAAACTACTTGTACATCCTAAGGTCGCTCTCACAGCTGTGTCTCCAGACATGAAGAGAAACAGCTGGAACATTCCGAACGTTCTGTGAACTCGGAACACGCGCCTCCCAGCAGAGTCTCAGGAAGTTGGAATTACAATAGGCATCTGGAACAATCTTCCACAGATCATCCTACAGGTGCTAGAACAACAACAGCGGCCTCTCGGGTCCTCATGGAGCGCTGCCTTCCCAAAACCTATCTCGCAGACCAATATGTTCCTGATGCGTCCCCCATCTCGTCCTTTAATAATACCAGAGGCATGTGAAGAAATAACATTTTTAACCCGACACTTCAATAGCCTATTTTTTGATATTTCAGAGACCTGACAGGTGAGAACAAGAAGAGGGGGTGTGAAAAGGCTGAAAATGAGCCACAGTACAACTCGCAGGCTTGATTTGAACAATAAATCACAGGCAATCGTTTTTCCTTTGGCCGATGCATGGATTATTTGCTGTGCCAAGCTTAGCGGGTTGCCAGTCGGCTTCTTCTAAGTCATGCCACATATTGTTTTCACCCCACAGCCATAAGGAGAGACAAGGTTTATAAATGTATGAAAAGTGTTCCTTCAGCTTGACAAATGAGCTTTCGGAGAGCGTGTTCGGCAAACTGGAATGAAGATAAATCTGACATAATGGCTAGATAACAGTCTGCTTTGTTCCTGACAGATACCATCAGCCAGTGCATTCTTTATATAGCACGAATACACACATACAATGATACTGAGAAGGAAGTGACAGAAATCACCATTGCTATTATTACACTAATATTACAGCACAAGGCTGTTGAATGCATTATTCTGATTGGTTGACGAATGTTCTAAGGTGTGCAGTTGAAGAGTTCCAATGCAAAAGCTTGGTCAAAAATGAGATAATGATACTGAGTGAATGCTATCAACACATAGTATATGTTCATCAAATACTTTTACTTCAAACGCACTAAATCCCAGCCTCAACCCATTCAGAAGTACCAATTCTTACATAGAAACCTATACATAGTAGCCAGAAAGTTATGCTAATTTTAAAGAAAAACATCAGACGTACTTAGAGGCTTTTGCATCTGAACTCTTCAATTATTTTCCAGTTAACGCACAGCTATGAAGTATTTCCAGGTCTGTTGACTGCATTTCTCTTCCTTAACACTTTGCGAAAAGATTTCAATGGTCCTTACAGCCTACAGCGGCAAATTAACCAAAAGCCACAGAAACACTGACTAGGCCAACGAATATGACAAACCACAAAAATGACAAACAATTCCCATGTTTTTCCCACAAACGGAAACAAACCCGCAGAGAAACTTGTTGCCAGCACTGCCTCGCAATTAACATTTTTGATAAAATTGCAAATAAAAAAAAGCTACATTAAATTTTTCATTAGCAATGATTTAACTGCTGTTTTTAAAGCTGTTAAACTTACAGCATTGCTATTTGTAAAGACGCTGCTTCTAAACACTTTTGATTACTCATAGAAACCTTTTATCTAGTTGTGTGAAGTGAGGATAAAGTTTCCAGACAATTGAAATCTTTCTGGTTGCAGATGGGAGGCTGTTACGAGGCACATGTGATGCTACAAAGGCTTCTGAATCCCTGAGCTTAAAGTCCTGGATCCACATTGCGTTTGATTAGTGTGCTAGAGCTAACCTTAAAGGGTCAACCAGATAACTATGTCAGTACAGCAGGAGCAAAGATTCTGGAAAAGTAATGGGGAAACTTACAAAGTAATAGGAAATACTCAAAGCTTTGCATCTGACTGATGCAAAATTGGGCCAGAAAACTCCAAATCCAAATTTTAAACTAACGAGTCAAATCATCTCCCGTTAGAAAACCTATTAGTGAGAAGTTGTATAATGGCAGGAGTTATGTAAGTAAGATGACTTTGTCTTCTGCTCCAGACGGCCTGAGGGGAAGACTTTCATGGTTAAGCTCCAGGATTACAGACTTTGAACAGGGCAATGTGTACCCACAACACACTGGGATTCAGCTAGGGCTCTGCTGTTTAAATCCCCCTTTTGAAGTGTGCAAATCCTGCTGCACCAGCCAAAGGGTTATCAACAGTCCTGACTTCAACTTCACCTCATATTCACACACAGTCAAACCAAAATTTATTCAGACACCTTCAACATTATCACAGATAATTTGCTATCATTTAGAAAATGGTAATAAAATATGTCAAGAACTCAGAGTTAAACTGTTTCAGAACAAATTAATCTTGATAATGTCCGATAACTTTAATTGAAAGTTATGTAATGAATTAGGTGGATTAGCTGTCAGACGTTAAATATATGTCACAGTTTACTTTATTTTGCTATCCTCACTTACATAAATGAACTATAGTGTCCTGCATCCACTAGTAAAAAAAAAATCTGGTTTCTGAATAATTTTTGGTTTGACTGTCTCTTGGGTATTGGTGAAAGCTGCTTTTTTCACTTGACTTATTGTTTAATGGCTGTGTTTAGCACGTAATGATAGGCACTCTATATAATTTTCCAAGCAAAAAGCCACTTTTCACCCAGAGTGTCTTCTTCACTATTAAGAAGTAGATGGAATAAGTCATTTTAATTGGTAATAAACTGAAATGATCGACCCAATTACAACATTTATTTTGATATACTGTCACTTGAAATTGGAAACTACAGCTGCGTATGGAGATGAATAGATTGGTGATGTATTAGTAGGCCCTTGTGCGGAATTTCTACTCTAACGAGGTTGAGGAAAATCTGCTGCTAAATTCTGCTGAATAGATTTAAATATGATAAAGTATGTTAAACAGAGCTGAGAGGACTGAAATCCTATCAATAGAACACCATCGATTTAATGCATACTTGCTCAATAAAAGTATTTATTTCTGATAAAAAATCATGACCGTCACTGTACACTTTTCTTTTTTTTTTTTTTTTAAATAAATAAATAACCAACCCTTTTATGAAAGTCTCATGTTCTTTTGAGGGATGAAGGCTATTTCATACACTACTGTCCTGAAAGAATAAAGCAAACTGGATCTAGAGAAGTGGGTGGTCCTGAGATACAACAAATAAATGTCTTTACTGGAATTTTTAAATCAATTATTAAATCTATCCTTGAGGAATAAAAGCATTACCTTCATTAAAAATAAATAAATAAATAAAAAAATAAAAATAAAAAACTCAAAGTGGTTCCAAACTTTTGAATCGTAGTGTATGTATTAAATTGCAGTACATTTTAAAGTGGAGCGTACAGTAAGGAAAGATAAAACAGCAAACTTTTTGCTTTTGTGTTGGATCATTTTTGTGACATGAGCTGAACTGCATTGCTTTGAGCATACAGAGTTTCACTAGCAGAGGAAATGAAGGTGCTCTCTACCGCTCCAAAACCTCCCTTGACAAAACTGCAAGACTCTTCTCTATAAAAACAACTATGTCAATAGAAAACAATAAAATCCTATTTGGCCAGCTGGTGGGACAACACAGGGTCTTCTGTGGCCCAGCTCCTAACCCAGAGCAAAAAACAGTCAGCAAAAACCACATTCTAAGCTTTCTGAATATTTGTCTATGAAACAGACATACTGTTCATTTGGGCTGCAATGGGTAAATAAATGATGATAAATACAAAGGACAAAGCAACAGGAAAGAAAGAAGAAGAAGAACAGGAAACCTACAATTTCTCCTAGTGAAGCGGCCAGCATGTGAGTGATCGGGGCCAAGTTTGTAGCACTGTAGCCTGTGAATAACGACTTGGTGCTTTCATAGGTGACGAAGAATGCAGCAGCTGGAACCAAGAAGAAACACTTTATTTGAGGCAAACTATTCAAATAGCATACACTTTCTAAAATGTGTGCATTTATTTGTAAACTTTATTGGCAAATTCTAAGAGCTAGTGATGCCAGAAATTCTGGTTTAAATATGCTATTTATCATGATCAGAAGTCTATGCAGCATGCAGTTATAATAATCTTCCAAAGAGTTTAAAGTAAACTTTGAAACATGCAACAATTTTTCATGTTTATAATAAGATATATAAACTTAGCTTACCGTTGGGAAAGGAGCCTATAGCAGCTGATGGGACCCCTGCATAGATCCCTCTGAAACCTCCCGCCTTGTAGAAGCCCTGCTGGCTCTGCAACCTTGTCTTTATGGTGTCCAGAGGGAAGAGAGTGAGATCTACACACATTCCTGCACAACCACCTGCCTAAGGGACCAAGAGCAATGATACTGCTTTAATACATCATTATATATCAGTACAGTATAATAAGATGCTTTAATTCTGGTGGAATGCAATTATTCACTGTAGTCTCATATATCATTTTTACCACATAGTAATGCCACAATTTACAACAAATGACTTTTTAAAGGGCTTTAAGGAGAAGAAGAGTCAGCTTTTCTGTTCTGCTTAATATGGCTACTAACATGAAGTAGAGATATAGAATACCACTTTTTATCTAATTCATTTTTCATTATGATTGCCCCATTTTTCACCCACTGTGTTTTTAAAGCATTTCTGACTAACAATATGCAATACTGTACATATGGATCTGCAAACAAAACCATTTTTTCCAATACAGTATTAGAGAGTGAAAACTCTATGATTGTTTTGGTCCAGATCAAGTTGAAGCTCTCAAGTATATAAAGCACTACTGACTGTATTATTATTATTATTATGAACCGCTATAGTCCAACAAATTCATAATTAGGATGTAGAAACAAAGGGAGAGAAAAGTATTTTTCTCTAATAAAAGTAAAAAAAAAAAAAAATTTAATTATTAACTACATTAGGCAAAACAACTACCTGGACTAAGAAATCATGAAATCATATGATATTTATTATAATTATTATTATTATAATTGATTAACTAATTCATATGTACGACTGCGATTTAGTGCCACGTTGAAAAAAAAGATTCTAAGATTACGAGATTAAAGTCGTAATATTTCGAGAGTAAAGTCGTAATAGGCCTACTATGAGAATAAAGTCAAAATATTATGAGAATAAAGTCTAAATGTTTCGAGAATAAAGTCGTAATAGGCCTACTACGAGAATAAAGTCAAAATATTATGAGAATAAAGTCGAAATATTACGAGAATAAAGTTGAAATATTACGAGAATAAAGTCGAAATGTTTCGAGAATAAAGTCATAATAGGCCTACTATGAGAATAAAGTCAAAATATTACGAGAATAAAGTCTAAATATTACAAGAATAAAGTTGAAATATTATGAGAATAAAGTCAAAATGTTTCGAGAATAAAGTCGTAATGTTTCGAGAATAAAGTCGTAATAGGCCTACCACGAGAATAAAGTCAAAATATTACGAGAATAAAGTTGAAATATTACGAGATTAAAGTCATAATATATTTCGAGAATAAAGTCGAAATGTTTCGAGAATAAAGTCGAAATGTTTAGAGAATAAAGTCGTAATACTACGAGAATAAAGTCGAAATATTTCGAGAATAAAATCGTAATACTACGAGATTAAAGTCGTAATACTATGAAAATAAAGTCTAAATATTTTGAGAATAAAGTCATAATATTTCGAGAATAAAGTCGTAATACTACGAGAATAAAGTCATAATATTTCGAGAATAAAGTCCTAATACTTCGAGTTTGAGGTTGTAGTATTTTTAGTTTGAGGTTGTAGTAGTTATAGTATAGAGTAGAAATATTTTGAGAATAAAGTCGTAATACTACGAGAATGAAGTCTAAATATTTTGAGAATAGAGTCGAAATATTACGAGAATAAAGTCAAAATGTTTCGTGAATAAAGTCGAAATATTACGAAAATACATTTTCACATATTTGGAATTTTCACAAAGAAAACTGTTTAATTTAATGAATTGTTTCACATAAATACAGCGATGTGATCATTAAAGAGCTTGAAAAACACATTATTGTAAGACACATAATTTGTGTTTCCCTATAAAACTGATTTTGAAAGCTGAGACATTAAAAGTAGGTCTATCAGAAGCACGAATCTTATTGCTATTGGGTGGCCGGCGCACTACAAATAACGAATGCAATGGAAGATATGAAATATTATATCCAAGCATACTGTCCCCGCAAGTATGGCACATGGTATGATTTCTGCTAATAATCCCACATATATTTGTAGTGTATTAAAAAAGCGTTAAATAAGAGAGCTACAGCGCCCCCCAAAGGAATGTCGATTGGGTGTGTGAGCTGATGTTAAGATAAAAAAGTTATTCCTGTTCAGTCTGTTAATAAAAATTATATTCTTGATATTAAGCTGTTTCCGCGAGTCCTTAAAATGGACTCCTCCTCATCCCAGTAAATTGACGCGGCCGCTCGGACGCAACAATATTCAAATCAATCCCAGTGGACTGCAACTTCTCCCGGTGCTCTCAATCCGGGATATTTACATGCGCAATAAAGGCCTACTCTCAAAATAATAAAACTTTAATTTCTACTATTTAAATTCTCGAAACATTTCGACTTTATTCTCGTAATATTTCGACTTTATTCTCGAAGTATTTCGACTGTATTCTCGTAATATTTCTACTTTATTCTCGAAATATTATGACTTTAATCTCGTAATTTTAGATTATTATTTTTTTCAAACTGGCACTAAAACGCCGTCGTAGCTTATCTGCTGATAAGCAGACATTTTTTTTTTACGAAGACTTTTATTTTCGTCATTAATTTAATATCAGTCATTTCCGTCATCGTAATAATGACCAAATTTGTTTTTTAAAAGGACTAGTCTGAGATGAGAGAACCAAGAAAGCTCAGAAAGAGTGTGCACTGACACATTAGCATGAAAACACTGTTAGTATATTACATTATACTGTATTTATTTCATATGCATAGATAATGTCATGAGGGACGATGCCCAAGCTTTTGTTTTAAGCACGTGTAATAGACATAAAATGTGCATTACCACAAGGGAAGCTGTGAACTCTCGCCTGTCCATATTGTACGCGAGGACTTCGACACTATCGCACGCCCATCACGGGGGCTGCCATGTTTAAAGGCGGGCGCTTCCGCTGACGTCACGTGATGACAACAACAGTGCTCTTCACTCTCAGCAGAACAGCAGAGGAATATCAATATATTTTCAACGTCTCTTTTCCTAAATAAAACATTTTTCTAATCTTACATCGCTATTTAATTGTGTAAATGTATTATTATTATTTAAAAGCAAATGACAGCAACTTTATGTTGGCTGCTCTTAGAAACTTTAAGAGAGCGTAACTTTAATCTCCCTGTCCTGAGATTTGGGTTCTGGTTTTGAATTTAGAATGGTTTGATTTAGAATTAAATGCTTAAAGTAAAATCCAGTATGGCGTCATAATAGGTCCAGCAGGGGGAACTATTATTCCATCAAAGGTTCCAATTACACGAAGACAAAACAAGTAGTAAATTTATTTAAAATATATACAATTTAAACAATAAAGTGCTGTATAAAGTACAATAGGATTAAATTGTGATGAAGTTAAATAAAATTTGCATTTTGTGTTCACGTACAATTAGTGCCGTTTCATTTAAATAAGACCCACATTCTAAGATCATTTATTTATTTATTTATTTATTTATATTATTGTTTTTAGTTAATTTTATGTATTTTTTACACTACACTACAACATTTTACAACAATATTTTAGCTTATATGTGTACAATGAATATGAATAGCGCAGAAATAAGTTAAATAATGCACATATTAAATAAATACACACAGCATTATATGCATATAATGTTTGGTTGGGGCACTATTTTTGACTAAACAATATTCTGATAATTTAAATAATTAAAAAAAAATAATGTCACATTATTATAGAAGCCCATTTCAGCCACATAAGAAGAAAAAAACATCTAAGTTACACTTATGGCATAAGTCAAACTTTGCATATGCTAAGTTATAATTAACTTAAAAATACCCTAAAAGTGTGATAAACAAACCAGTCTTCAGAAGAGTGTCCGCTTTTAGGGCGTGTCTTCTCGGGCCTGCGCGATGACGTCACCTGCGTGATGACGTCGCTGGCTTTCACGGGGTTGTTTTGGAGGAAGTTAAAGCAGATCCCGAAACAGAAAGAGAAAAAAAAGACCCGTCATTTAACGGGGGCAATAATAACGGTTACAGCATCCGTTTTGGAATCCCCGATTCCGGATTAGTTCACTTACACACTAGCCTAAGCGATTCCGCTGGCGACGGGGGCTGAAGTTATTGTTTGTTTTCTTCAGAAACATCAGGCTTGTGTAAGGGCACGATAGCAGTTTAGCTCTCAGGCTACACCACAGCACTAATACAGACTGATATTTGCTAGATCTCCAGCTTTATAAACCAGGTGAGTAGTAAAATCAATAAGTAAATGTTCAATCCAGAGACTGGTCGTGGATGTGTTAAGAGAGATGGTGTAGTTGACATGGAAGCTAACTGACGTTAGCAAACGAGCTCATTTGTTATGCTGTTAAAGGACATGGAGATGATTTAATAGTCGTTTATCTGTGTATAAGCTTCCTTCCTGGTTAAAATCAGTCATTTACACGCTTTGATGTTGATCTGTCCCTATTCAGGCCCTGAATAATCAGGTGTTTCTAATTACCCTGACAGTCGCGCTGGATTGTGTCGATTTGCAGTTAATTTAAAACGCATCACTTTTTCTCAGATCGTTGTCTTGAGCTAGTACACATAAGACATTTTTATTAAATGCCTCTAACACAATAACAATTGATCAGATATGGATTTTACAGCGCTGTCCTGCTTTTATATGAAAACAGATGATTGCACAACCAGCAGCCGCATCAAATACATTCACTTTTCTGCTTGTATGTTTACAGCACACCGAAACAGGTGTGGAGTATTGCGAAACAAGCCGTTTTAAATAAACAACCATTTACTATAAGGCTAAAGCCTCTATTACACTATAACTCCTTTATAGTTAAAAAGCAGCGTCAATACATAAGACGCGCATGATGTCAGTACGAGTACGCACTTAATTATTTGTTGCGGTGTGCTGTTGAAATAAATGGATGGCATTCTGCTGTTCTCATGCATGCTAAAGGAAAGTGCTCTACCATGTGATCCGACTTTACCGAGTGTCATGGGTTCCAGATTAAATATGGAGTCGTAAAACTGTTTGCAGTCGTGGGCTGTGTCCTTAAAATCTAGCGAGCTATCTATCTAAACAGTTCAGAATAGTCTACTACTCGTACTATACAGTATATGCAGTACAGAGGTTACACATTATACACATTATGGTTTTACAAAGAAGTCAAACCAAGGAGCTTCTGTTGGTCGTTATGGCAACTTTGCATGACCTTGTGAACCATACAAAATCTGCATATAGGAAACTTCCCAATTACATTAGTCTTATTAAAATGACTGGATTTAACTAGGGTAAATGTAACCACACTGCACTGTAAATGTCATTTACACTGTTTTGCAAATGTTTTGCCCTTTTGTTTTTTTGGCCACTTTGTACTTTATAATTTTTTCGCAGTTGCTGTTAATATATCATAGGAACATCAGGGTTGTGCTGACATTATGGATGTACAGTAGTATATCTGAGAATGTATTTATACAAGATAAAGCTGCAGCCACATTTACTGTAACAACTTTACAATTTTCAGTAGAAATCCAGGAATTTCACGTGAGGTCTAAAGATTGACGGGTTGACAAACAGAAAGCGGCTTGGTTTACAAAAAAATCTGGTTACATCTGTTTTAATTTCTACTTGCTGAATTAAACAAATAAAATAAATATTAAATAAATTAAATAATAATTAAATAAATAAACTGAATTAATCAGATTGAGCAGCATGTTGAAAATAGGCTGTGAGGAATAGACTTGCAGTTTTAAAATGCCGTGCACTGTATGCACTGTAAGGTCGAAGATCGTGTCCTTTTCATAACTCACAACTTTTAAAACAGTTTTATGGATTTTTGGATTTCTTTTCACAGAGACATTTCATCAACTCAGCAGTCGGTATGTTATAGTACACTCAATAGCACTACACTGTATTAAAACGCACTGTACTCATCTTCACAGCCTCGTTTTCACTCATGTCAAAATGTAAATATGGCACTACCCTGACTAAGGTCTGTGGGAAGTTGTGGTGATGATGAAGCATCCTATTATCTAACATTTTGTGTTGCTTAATACATTCTGTGTCACATAATGTTTTTGAAAACAGTAGGCAATACAACATTATGTGAGCTAGAATTCATTTTGGGCATCCAAGTCATGTTCCTATAAAAACATGCCTTTGATCCCAAAATATGCAGCCTGGGTATGCAGGCAGCTTGTTAGGTTTTGAGACAGAGCCAAACTGTCATGAAGATGAACCATAAAGAGGCTTAAAGACTTTATAGTGATTTTATGTGTCATATGGGCTGGTCAGGGTACACGTGAGATTACTTCATCAGCAGTTTTTCAATATCCTGGTTATTTTCAGGGGTGTGCCTTTCTTTCCACGTAGTTCTTTAGTTTATAGGCAATTACATCTTTTCTTAGCAGCTGTGTAGTATTACAGAAATAATGTGATATACTACAATGTCTTTTAAGAGACAGCAAGTGTTCCAGGTAGGTGACTTTGAGTTATGGTGTTTGTGTGGAGGAGCTCTTCAGTCCACTTGTGGATTCTACTGAACCATGATGAGGGTTTTCTTACAGCAGCTTTTTAGTATTTACTGATGCTTGAAGTTTAACACTATATTTATTGTTCAGAATTTTTTTTTTTTAGTAATTGTAAGTAAATGTAAGACTTTTTTAAAAGAAAATCAAGCAATTGTTTCTTTCCCGAGGGACATTTCATGGTGCCTTGCTTATTTGGAGCCTGAATATATTTGTCAGTGAACATAAGCTAAGCTTTCATGTAGGATCAGCATAGTAATAAAAAATGTCTGTTGGATTTTGATAGCGATGCTAATTTTGGTGTAGAAAGAAGCATTTTGCAAGGTTTGAACGGGATATGGCGAAAAAGAGTTATTTCTCTCAACTTCTGCATATTAAGTGAAAAAATTATTATCTTAATGAAAGCTAACAATATCTGCTGTTTTTTAACATGCATCATAGACCTGCACACGGTAGCGCTATATTTAATTTTTGACAGTAATGAAAAAACTAGGCTGTGAGAAAAAAGTACAGTGCGTTCAGTTGATTGTACTGTTGTTTAGCAACATGCCGATTGTTCAGCTAACAAAACTGACATGACATGGAAAGCCTTGATTTCCACAGACATGCTAAAAACTGTCCTACTGTTCTGAGTTTCAAAATGTAACCCAATAGCCCAACCTTGCATAATATGAAGATGAGCAGTTAAAAGTTACTAATAGGTCTGTAAGTTTCACCACTTGAACATATGATCATATGCCATGTCAGTGGTATTACAAGTGGTTAATGTTAAACATTGAATGTTTTTAAACATTGAAACAGCACTTTTTTTATTAAGAAAAAATTATATAGAATTTTAATATGGTTAATACAGTTTAATATGGTTATCGCACATAATACGGATTAATTATGACTTCATTAAATAAGTTGTAGTCATCATAATTTATGATCACTGCATGCTCTGCCATTTAAATGTTGTGTATTGGCACTACAATATATTATGTGACCTGAGACTTCCTGAAGTGTTTAGCAGTGATCCATGCCCTCACTTTCCAGGCCTGGATAAACAGCAGTACCTCAGACGATGGACCTGTATTGATTAAAAGATGGAGAAGCATTTAGTGAATGGCGTGTTCAAGCCTTTCACTTAAAAAGGGAAGTCTGTGTGTTTAACAGTAGACGGTCAACAGTACATGTTGTCTGTAAGAGAGCGTTTCTCGTGACTTTGGTAGTTAGAGTGCACATGACCTGTTTTAGAGTGCAAGCAGAATCATGTGTTTTGTCATTGAATCAAAAAAGGCTTTAATAACACACTTAGAGTGTGTTAATTCAATCAAATTGGTGCTTTTAGCTATAGTAGTCAGCTTACTACATGCTCCAAGGTTCCTGTCCTGTTTGCATGTCCTTAAAAAAGGCCTGTTTGAGCACAACCAGTTTTGGCTTTCACTTCCTTTTTAATTCATACAAGTTGTGCTGTTTTAATCTTGGCTTCATGCTCTGTGCTTTCTCCTCCCCAGCTGTGACACTATGACATCAAGGAAGAAAGTTCTTCTGAAGGTCATCATTCTTGGAGACTCTGGGTGAGTTTCCACATTCAGTGCCCTTGTAATAATGTCGGGCCTACTGCCACTTCCATTTAGCTTTTAAAGGGATTGTTCACCCAAAAATGATGTTCCAAACCTGTATGAGTCTCTTTCTTCCATTGAACACAAAAGAAGATATTTTGAAGAATATGGGTAACCAAGCAGTTGACGGTAGCCAGTGGCTTCAGTGGTATTTTTATTTTTTAGTTTTCCATGAAATGGAAGTCAGTGGCTGAGCAAATGAAGACAGTTTTGTAATTTGTGGGTGAAGTATGCCTTTAATTGTGAAATTTTAGAGACTTCTGTTAAACAGTAGTATAGTGTTAATCGATTAAAGGTTTGCATAGATTTGAACTCAGTGCAATGTTTCTTGCAGTGCTGTATTCAGCAGCGAAGCTACTAAATATAAAGTGCCATGAGAAAAGCGCTTGTAAATTTGAGTTGTGAAGCTTGAGTTGTGAAGTTTTGTGCTTAAAGGCTACATCAAAATATTAAAAAGTAAACAAACAAAACATCTTTGTTGCATCAATTTTGTTACTGACAAACATACAGCGTGATCTGTGTAGTCTGATTCACAAACATACGAGTCAGTTATTTTTTACTAGTTTGAATCTGTCTAACAAATTGCTCGCTGAATCAGAACAAACATGTGACACACTCCATTTTTGGATGTTTATATGTCAAAAAAATAAAGATGTACTTTCACAAAGTTTTATTGTAATAAATGTAAAATATTTAGGGTAAGATATTTCAAATGGTTTTGAGAGAAGTCTCTTATACTCAATAAGGCTGGATTTATTTGATCAGAAATACAAGCTGTCCAAAAAATAATAATAAAAATTACACTATACCAATGCATTGTTTGACTGACAGTATAAACTTATGTTTAGATGATTCATGACACACTGGGCATTCATCTGTTGTGTCATGTCAACCACCCAAATACAAAACCTCCTAAAAGCCTTTCATTTCCCCATGATCTCGTATGAGCTTTCCAGATGGGAAAGTTTGTGGGTGGGATATGTTTCAGTTTCATAAAGGGAATGTAAATTTTGTCATGGCCTGCATTATTAATGTTCGTAGAGCGTTTCATTTGGTGTGACTCATAGTTCTGCACAGTCACAAATAGATGTGTTGGTTCTCCAGTTTTGTTTTGTTTTTTCCTGCCAGGTGTGGGTATAGATATTGTTTTTTCTCAACAGGGTTGGGAAGACATCTCTGATGAACCAGTATGTGAATAAGAAGTTCAGTAATCAGTACAAAGCTACTATAGGAGCAGATTTCCTGACAAAAGAAGTGATGGTTGATGACCGACTTGTCACAATGCAGGTAGAGATCACAGGTTATTTTTCTAAAAGCATTTGAAAAACAAAAAAAATTAAAGCATCTGAAGCATTTTTTCCCCACACCAATGCATGTCATCTCATTACAGGAACACAAAAATAATAACAGTGTCACTTGCATGCTGTATAAATCTGTATGTCTGTTTTTAAATGTTTTATAATGCAGCCTGACAGAATGTCCATATATGAAAGAAGCTTTATGTGAGTGTTCTGTGTTGTTTCATTCAGATATGGGACACAGCAGGTCAAGAGCGGTTCCAGTCTCTGGGTGTGGCTTTCTACCGCGGTGCCGACTGCTGTGTGCTGGTGTTCGACGTCACTGCCCCTAACACCTTCAAGACACTGGACAGCTGGAGGGACGAGTTTCTCATCCAGGCCAGCCCGCGCGACCCAGAGAACTTCCCCTTTGTGGTGCTGGGCAACAAAATCGATCTGGAGAATAGGCAGGTGGGTGCAATGATTTCTGTCATAAGGGTACATTGAGATTGACGTTTTATACTGTCATTTTAGCATGTTGGTCGCACCGCATGACTTTAATTTGATTGATAAATATTTTAAAGAATTAAAGCCATTTTGTAATTTTCTGTACGGTAAATAGAAATAAAAGATTATGACAAGCTACTTAAAGGGATAGTTCACCCAAAAAAGAAAATTCTGTCATTAATTACTCAGCCTCATGTCAATCCAAAACTGTAAGAGCTCCGTTCATCTTCGGAACACAAATTAAGATATTTTTGGTGCATTTGAGAGTTCTCTGACCCTCCCATAGACAGTAATGTAAGTAACACGATCAACATCCAGAAACGCAACAAGGACATCAGTAAAATAATCCATGTGACATCAGGGGTTTAACCATAATTTTATGAAGCTATGAGAATACTTTCTGCACGCCAAGTAAACAAAAATAACAATTTTAGTTAACAATTCGTCTGTTCTGAGTCAGCTGCACCATGCAGATACATTGTTTTCGTTCAGATCAAAGCGTAAATGATGTAATCAGTGTATCCGTGTGGCGCAGCTGACTCAGAATAGCATGGGTTGTTTAGGATCAGTGGATACTCTCCAAAATGGCGCTAGGGTGACACGGAGGAGACGAATTGTTGAATAAAATCGCTATTTTTGTTTTCTTTGCATAAAAAAATTCTCGTAGCTTCGTAAAATTAGGGGTTAAATCCCTGATGTCACATGGATTATTTTACTGATGTCCTTGCTGCGTTTCTGGACGTTGATCGTGTTACTTACATTGCTGTCTATGGGAGGGTCAGAGAACTCTCAGTATGCACCAAAAATATCTTAATTTGTGTTCCGAAGATGAACGGAGGTCGAACGGGTTTAGAACAACATGATGGTGAGTAATTAATGACAGAATTTTCCTTTTTGGGTGAACTATCCCTTTAATGTTTTTTTTTTTTTTTTTTTTTTTTAAATGGGGACCTTTCTTCTTCATTTTACCAGTAAATACAAAAATGCACTGTAAAAAAAAAAAAAAAAAAAAAAAGGTCTGTTCACACAGGCAACGATGTTACATCTTTTTACCGGTAAAGTACCATTCACACATAAGTTTCAAAATACTGGTAAAGTCTGTGACATCATTAACCAGAAATGACCTCTTAACGGCTGTATCTCTGTTGTGTTGTGTTCTCAGTGTTTTTGTTGATGTTTTCATTTTTGTGTCAAACATTCACATTTATACAGCTGCTTTTGGCCCAGAGACATCATATTAGATAACTTCAAAATGACCTACACAGTGTATGGAGTAAATGCGTCATCTGCGTCAGAATGTTGTGATTGGCCCAGAGTAGACATCTCATTTCCGCGTGTTCTGAACTTGTATGTTCATACCAGTAATCTCGTTCTGCGTTCACTCAGACCACATTACTGGTAACTTACTGGTAATGTTACAACTTCTCATACCAGAAAGATATATTGCCGGAAAGAATTTACCGGTATTTTTGAAAAGATCCTGTTCACACTTGATCTCTTAATGGTAATTTACCGGTAATTTACCAGTAGATTGTATGTGTGAAAGAAGCTGTTGTGAGTATGAATTGCATTTTAAGTGCATTTGAGAATAAGCTAATAGATTGTAAAAAGAAAAAAAAAGTTATGTCATTGACTCATGAAGTGTGTACGGAATAGATTTCAAGATCATGTCACATTCTAAGAGGCCAAGGGAGCTAATTTAGGACCAGCTGCACCCTCTCCATACACATGTAAAGTGTGTAAACGTCTGAACTTTCAGTGAATGACACCTCAAATAACTCGTGGAGAAGACTTATGATTTTTCATCTAGCATACATAAAAAAACAAAAGTTTATGATGACTGAAAATTAGTCTCTTATGCTCACCTAGGCTACATTTATTTGATCTAAAATATGATAAAATCAGTTAATATTGTGAAACATTATTACAAGTATTGTAAATGAAGTGTTTTTTTTTTTTTTTCAAAAGATAATTTATTCCTGTGATTGCAAAGCCGTTGCTTCTGAAAATGATGCACATGATGTTTCAGAAATAATTCTTATATGCTGATTTAGTCCTCATCTTTTCATGGAAACTGTGATGCTTTATTCCCCAGGATTCTTTAATGAAAGTTCAAAAGAACAGCATTTATTTGAAAAACTTTTGATCCATTTAATACATTCGTACTGCCCTAAACTTTGAAACGATTGTGTACATTGAAGGACCTGAACCATATCGCCTAGTGTCACGGTGGAGACTTTTGCGAACACACTTTTTCTCGTGTTGAATATAATCATGCACCTATGACCGTAATCACAGTCTCTGTGAATTTCACATTTTGCTTCTTTATACATTTACACCCTCAGGTAACAACCAAGCGGGCACAGGCTTGGTGTCAGAGTAAGAACAACATCCCGTATTTTGAGACCAGTGCAAAGGAGGCCATCAACGTAGAGCAGGCTTTCCAGACCATCGCACGCAATGCACTCAAACAGGTGTGTTTGTTGAAATTTGTGTTGCGTTAGGTGTGAAAAGTGATGAAGCCCAAAGTATGCTTACGAACAGTCCACTAGATGCAAATTTCATCATTAGCATTGTATGCACATAGTTAAGAATTTTCTAATTGCACATTAAGATGAAACCGAACAACAGCAAACTACTGTAGATGGTAACATCCAAACATTGTGTAACTAGGTAAAGAGATACAAGCTGTAGTTTGAACAGGTACAAGTACGATTTTTAACTGTGTTAAATAGAATCCTGTTTCTGCCGTGGAATGAAAAATAAAAAAGGTAATTGTGAATATTTATCTCACAAATTCATTTTTTCCTTGCAATTCTGAGTCCTTTTCTTGTAATTCTGTTTTTCTTTTAATCTGAATTCTGAGTTTACATTTCACGACTTGCCTTACAATTATTTTTTTTCTCACAGTTGCAAGTTTACATCTTGAAAATGTAAATTTTTTGCAATAGTTTTTTTTTTTTCTGCCATGGAATAAAAAATAGAAAAGATAATTGAATTTTTATCTCACATTTTTTCACGTAATTGCGAGAATTCTGAGCTTCTATCATGCAATTCTTTTTCCTCTGAATTCTGAGTTCATATCTCACAATTATGTTTATTCTGAGAAACAGAATCGGAGACAAGGATGAACCTTTCTAGTTCACATGTCGAGTGCCTATGTTTTGTGCCTGTGTTTACATCAAAACTAAAGTACAGTATACTTATCTGTACCCATTTTTTTATTTTGTAGGAAACTGAAGTGGAGTTATACAACGAGTTCCCGGAGCCAATTAAACTAGACCGGAACGATAGAGCCAAGCCATCAGCAGAGGCTTGCAGCTGCTGAGGACCTCCAGGGGGCGCAATGTTCCACCCTCAGCCTCTCTGGCCTTGTCTCTGCCTCACTCCCTCTCTCTCTTGCGTTCTTTCTTTCACCCCTGTTGTCCTTTATCTCCTTCCCTCCCCTTTACTCAATATAATCGCTGGCCTTTGTAGACGAGCAGAATTCCTCTCATTCAGTATCCTACACAGTTCTCATCCACAGCCTTAGACACAAACACACACCCACATATGCTCAAGAGGCTCAATCTGACACCTGTTTTCGTACACGAATCCCGACACCTCGCACCGGTTCCTCAGAACTGATGCCTTGCCCACGTAAAAAGTCCTACTGAAACTCTTCACAACACTTGAATGGCTCTTGAGACTTTTTTTATGATCCAGTCCCGCAGTGCAACTGGAATACGTTTGACGTGAACGCTGAAAGATGGGGGGGAGGGGTTGGTACCATAACTATCCGCCATGTTCAACTGCTTAATCAATGTGCTTGAATTAAAATGCCGGCCTGGCGTAAAGCATGCTACATTTGCATCTTAAAGTCGTGAACCTGAAAACGCTCCTCAGTTTGTGAAGTCCTGAAGCACTGGAGGTCTAACACTGCCCCCGCTGTTACATCTGAGAACTGCAGTCGATTAATCCAGTGTACGCCCAATCGCTGTCCTCAAAATGGAACAGGAAAATATGAATAGCAAACCATGCGATGGGAAATTTAGATATTCCATCTAAATTATCTACTATTCATACTATTATGACAATTAGTATTTCTATGTATTTTTTTTTTATCATCAATCCTCATGTCAGCAGCATGACCGAATCACCGCGAGTCTGCCATGAACAAGCAGTGGCGTAGACGATCTCTTTTATTTTTTCTTTCTTTCATATATTGCTCGGACTCTACCAGTAGCTCAGGATGGTAGAGACTTCAAGTGCTCTGTATCACTCAGATCTTTTCCTGTCTGTTTGTTCATTATTATTGTAATTATTATTATATGTGATGCATTATATTCAAATAAACACAACTAGACGACATTAGGGGAAAACTGAATTGTTCATGACATTTAATAAAACAAAATGCACAGCATATACATTGTTCAAGTTAAATGTATTTCAAAGGAATCAAGTTGTTGAATAAAACTGGTATTTTGTGTGTTTGCTGTACATTGTTATTAAGAAGTGAATTGGAACTATTTGAAATGAACAAATGAAATGTGTCTACACACAAGTTACGTGAGCGTTTATTTTCATTATATAACATCATCAAAAAGGAACAATACATACTACTACACACTGAATACTTGGCAAACGGGCTGTTAACTTTCTTAAAGAAATTCCCAAAACTACTCACCCTCAGGCCATCCAAGATGCAGATGAGTTTGTTTTTCAGATTTGGAAAAATGTAGCATTACATTACTTGCTCATCAATGGATCCTCTGCAGTGAATGGGTGCCGTGAGAATGAGAGTTCAAACAGGTGATAAAAACATCACAATAATCCACAAGTACAGTAATCCACATGTCTCCAGCCCATCAAAATCTTCTGAAGTGAAAAACTGCATGTCTGTAATAAAACCAATCAAGATGTTTTTAACTTCAAACCATTGCTGCTAGATAAAATAAAAGTCCTCTATGAATAATACTGCTTTCTCTGGTGAAAGTCATCTTGTCTGAATCAGGAGGGAAATAAGCACAGATCAAGCACTGTTCACAAACAAAAACGGTCCAAATCAGTTCTAAACAATCATACTGATGGATTTTTACATGAGGACAAGTGTTTTTTTTTTTTGTTTTTTTTTTCATTGGAGGAAGCCTCATTACAGCTTTTGGCCAGAAGTGATGGTTTTAAGTTAAAATGTCTCAATAATAGTTCATTTGTTTCTTACAAACACGCAGTTTTTCAATTTACAAGACATTATTTGATTAATTTACTTAAGTTGTGTGGATTATTATGATGTTTTTATTAGGTGTTTAAACACTCATTCTGACGGCACCCATTTACATACACAGGATCCACTGGTGGGCATGTAATGCTAAATTTCGCCAAATCTGTTTTGATGAAGAAACATCATACACTGTACATCTTGGATGGCCTGAGGTGAGAACATTTTCATCAATTTTTCAGTTTTGGGTGAACTACTACTTTAACAAACATTTTTAGGCATGTCAAGGTGCATTTTCAATCTTTTGGCCATTCTGAAGAACACTGTGATTCTGTTTTCAAGTTCTTGGTTTCTTGCTGGAACCCGATCCCAGCAGCCACTGCTGGAGAGGCCCAGCCGGCTTGGTTTGCTTCTCTGCTGCAGACTTTTCTTCGGGTGCTTTAACTGAAGTGTCTTCATCAGGATTCTTCCTCTTAGTGGGCGAGGCAGTTTTCAGCCAGCTCATCATCATTTTACTGCTGGCTGTAGGTTGAACGGTCTAGACAGGGCATAAGGCGGGAGGTCACTATTTAAACTAATCAAGAAGTTCACATTCATATGTCAAAGATTTTAATGAGGGTTTGTGATCTTTAAGATCTTTTCAAATGTCTGTAATCTATACATTTCATTTATTATTGTCCCAGACCCAGAACATAAATCCTAAACTATGAAAATGTATAATAAAAATATGAACACATTACCATCCAAAGGTTTGGGGTAAGTACTTTTTTGTTTTTTTGGTAAAAGAAAAATAATTTCAGCAAGGATGCATTAAATTTATCAAAAGTAACAGTAACGTCATTTATAATGTTAAAAAAAATTTCCATTCCAAATAAATGCAGTTCTTTTCAACTTACTGTTCATCAAAGAATCAAGAAAAGTACAGAGTAAAGGCTGCAGAAAATTCAGCTTTGCAAACACAGAAATAAATTGCATTTAAAAATATATTAAAATGGAAAAAGTCATTTTAAGCCATAATATATATATATATATATATATATATATATATATAATAGAGGATTAATGAATAAACTAGTGTAAGAACAGATTTAAGTGCATTTGTTTTCTAAAAATGACCAAACGTTTCACCTTCTTAACTGTGGGGTCTACAGGCTGAAGACACTCTGGAGAGTTGTTGCGGGAATTGTTGACCAATGAGGAGACGGGGTGAAAAGTTAAGGAGGACTTTGGCTGCAGTAATTTCATTGCTTCCAGTGACTTCACTTCTCCAAAGTCCAACCACCGTCTTACCTCATCCTCTCCGTCCAGCACAGCCGGCATCCTGTTACACAACACATTAACTCAGGTTCATTTGACTCATCACAAAAGTTGTATGACTCTGTGAAAACTTCACGAATCATATTTATGCACTCAACCTGTCATGGATGCCTTGGAGATTTGGAGAGGAGTCTACAGTAATAACGGTGTAAGTATACAAAGTCTCTCCACCACAAGGAGGAGTCCAGGAGTCAAAGAGCCCTGCTATTGTCAGCAGACGCCACCCTGTCCAGTCACTGTCGTCCTGATCACTCTGCAGACAAGAGGAGGAATGAACAGATGAGGAAGACTGGCATAAGTTAACAAATTTACTTCTGACGATTGTCAGACTTGGGCTAACCTCTCCTTGGTCCAAACTTTGGTCACTTTTTGTCTTCTGTGCATTCTGTTGACTAGGCACTTGACCTCCTTGGCTCTGAGGGAAGTAAATGAAGAAAGGCTGTTTCTCTTTCTCCGTTCGCCTCCATTCGTAGAAGCCATCGGCTAGAATGACACAGCGCTGTCCTTTCAGAAGAGGATCCTGTACAATAAGTTTTCAGCAACAAGTCATATGTCTGTCCACAGAAGATATTTGATGTTTAATACATAATAGAGTGCTACAGAGCCTGTCCACTTTTTTCAGATTCAATTTTCTATGTATAATTTTTAAAAATATATATAATGGTTATTGTAAAATATGCATTTAATTAAAAGTAATTTAAAAGCATAGTGAAACATCATCCGCAGTGCTTCATAAGAGTGAGAGGCTGATAAATGTTTTCCTTTTTTTCTCTCTCTGTAGGATGTCTGCAGGATCATGGGTAATTTAGTTTTTCCCCAGTAATTCTGCAATTAAACATCATTATTTAAAAAAAAAAATATGTTGAAATAATGCAGGTCGATGGCATCAATGAAATATATAACATAAGTTCTGTCTTCAGTGGTTTATAAGTTATTGTTAAAAACCAAATACCCTATGGAACAAAAATGAATGAGAATTTTACTTCCTGTTGCACTCTATTATGTTGAGCTGAACTTTGGACCAATGGGATTTCACTGTGGGCGGGGCTACCCATTTCACTGCTCATGTGGAATGAATGAGGGTGTCTTATGTACCTTGTAAGACTTCTTTTCTAGCAGGCTCTCACTGCGACAGTTAGAGGTGTTGTACTGCATCTTACTGGGGTCATTCTCTCTGAACCACGCCGGGACGAGACCCCAGCGCATCGCTGCCAACACACACTCATCTACCGGGGCATCCTATGGAAAGCGCTTCATTAAACAGCTGTTCTTCAGGGACACATGTTGTGCATATATGTTTTGACATACCTTGTTGAAGTGTCTTTTGGACAGCAGTACAGGGCTGAAGGACTGAGGACTCTTGTTATATGATGGCCGGTATTTGTCCTTGTCTCCGTCCTTCCATCGGGGCCTGTGCGGTTGACCCGTCCTGTCTCGATAGCGAGCCGCACGACTGAGCTCATTTGGCACAAGAGTGCAAGCCGTTCTCCCACACATTCTGGCACATGCCAAACCTGCGTGACAGCAACACAAATTAGACAATGCATTTACTTAATGCTTTAAATTAATTATCTTGCTTTGATTTCGCATTTCTTGCTAAAAACAACACAAACACTGGAATTTACATTTATTTGTATTAGTAAACCTTTTTTTTCTATAATAATTATGTTGCATTTTCAATATGGTACATTTACTTATATTTACTAAATTCTTTATTCACAAATGTAAATGGGCACCACCAAAAAAAAATACTTTTACCTATTTTAAAGTTAAAACAGGTCACTTACCTTTAATATTTAAAATTAACCAGAAATAACAAAGCAAAATTACTGTACTTTACGCAAAAGACATGTCTCTTCGATCTCTTTTAGTGGGTTGATTTACAAATCGCAACATTTATGTTATTTGCATAAAGATGCTGATATACAAATCTGTACATTTTCTTTTTTTAATATTCTCATGTTTATCTTAGTATTTCATTTCTCTCTATATATAGTTAGCTTTGGTTGTGTTCACTGCTCAAAATATTGCCGTAAAAACATTTACTTATCGCAACATAAAGCCATCAAAGCACTTTCTAAATGCACTGGTGACGTTCTGCCAATCGGTTCTTTCAAACGGTTTGAAAATGCGATTCAGTGACTCTTTTGCGTCATTACGTAAAACGTCATCGCGCGGTTTCTGACGTTCGAGGAAATCGTCTAATGTCTTGGCTATGAAAGTTCCTTAGTTTTCTTATAATTTTTGGTTGTCAAACAGTTCTCAGTTTATTAGAAATCAGGCATGTGCGAAGACGGTTCTCAGTTGACTCGACAACCGCTCCGACAGTCCACCTCATGAATCGTTCTACCATTTCATCAAGAACCGACACACATGAACGATTCTTTCGCTGAATTGTAGCTTTCGGTCGTTAAAACTTGAGCAACATCACAGTTTCAGCATTTTCCTTGTTTTAACTTCGTTAGAAGCAGCACGCCGTTTAATTTTACCTCAAAACTTCACCTCAAATCTTATTTTTTCAGGTGAAGCGGCTGCACTGCTTCAGTGGTTGCATGCAACGGTTTCTTGCACACCCAGTTTGCGTCTTCATAAACTGACAAACACGATACAGATGCACTAACAGATAATACATACTACGAACATAAAGTCGTCAAGTAAAGGACATTCTCACCAGGGCAACAAGTCCTTATTCTGAGGTAAAAGATGGAAGAGCAGAGCAACGGTTGTACTGTTAACGGAACAAGTGTGTAAACACGAAATTGCGCCCTCTATTAGAACAACCGGTCACAACAATTCAAATCAAAGTTTTGCATACAGAATAGAAAAACGGTGATACAAACACTAATCCAGTAATTAAAAAAAAAATCGCATTTATTTTCAACACACATACATGCAACCACGATGTGATGGTTATTAGTTGTTTACAAAAACAGAACTTAATTCAACATGGACTGAAATAAACAACAAATACCTTTATAAAAAGCTTTATTTTCTTTTAATCATATAAAAACTCAAAATTACCGTGTTCCTGCCATGTAACAAAATACTATCAACGCTATGACAACAGCTTTCAAGGAACAGGTCACCAAAAAAAATAATAATAATAATTACAATTTTGTCTTTTTTTTTCACCCAAATGTTGATTTTTATTTCTTGTTTGGAACATAAAAGAAGAAATGCCTGTTTTTGTCCACGCAACGAGTTAATGGTGCCCAAAACTGTTTGGTTACCAACATTCTTCAAAATACCATCTTTTATATTCCAGAAGAGTCAGTGAAGCAGGTTTGGAACGACATGATGACAAGGGTTTCATTTTTGGTGAACTTTTCCTTTAACAATATCAATACACAATGTTAATCAGCTGCATTTGGGAACTGTACATGAAGACAAAAAAAGTAAACTTATATTCTGGCATCAACAGTGCATCAAGTCAGTGGCACTTTAAAACTAGTGTCAAACACCTTTATTATCACAACTAGTAACGTCAGGTCTTACTTTAGATAGAGAGTAACCAAAAACTATGAACATTATATTAAATGTTTGTTTACATGTTCAAGCTGTCTTTACGAAGTGTCCATAACCAACAAACACACAACATTATAGCTGCTGGTCATATTTATCCATCTAAGAGTTTGAGAATACTTTCTCTCTCTTTCAAAGCTTTCCAAGCCTGATCTTTCTCTTTTTTCGTTGGAGTGCGTTTCTTTTGCCTGGCTGCCATGATGCGACGGAATGCCTCCATTACCTCGTTATCAGCCACTCGAACCCGCTGTCGAAGCTCCTGTTTTCTCATTTCATCCCGTGCCAACCTGCATGAACAGGAGGAAAAGTAAAAGGTGACTTTCTCACTTTAATCCTGGTATTTCACAAAGTATATGAAAAAAAATACTGTACCAAAAGATATATCTAAAAATACACACTTGACTGCTTCAGTAAAGCTCTCTAAGTTGTCATCTAAGTAAAACTATAGAAAGAAAACCATAATCAGACTGCTCCCTCTAACTCTGAAAGATTACAGGCTTATTTTCACGAGCTAGTCTTCATGTTGTGCTGACAGCAGTTTTGATCTGGATCTGAGACTCACTTGAGTAGCTCCTGCTTGCGCGAGCGGTTGTTTGTGGTTGGTTATTTGTTTTAGTTCTGTCTTTTTTTTCTGCTGGTCGGGCAGCTCGTCGTCTTCAGTCTCTCCTCCGACACCTTGCCTCTCATCAGAGTCCAGCAGCCCCTGAGACACCAGCTCTTCTCTTATACGAGCCTCCAGAGAGCGTGTGTGAGGCACGCTGGGAGCAACAGAACAAGAGAAAATTACACCATTACTATTTTAAAGAAAAAGTATTGAAATAATCTTTCATCAAAATGTTTTTGAAACAACTTTCCTGCAATTTAGGCTATTGATTGCAATATTAGTTATCCTATATTCTGGTCTACTTATCACCATTCAATCCTGATGGATAAAACACATGTTTTTCCTCTTACTGAATACTCAGTTTCACTCAAAAATGCATTACATTATAGAAGTAAAATGAGTTGTGAGTGCTGATTCATGTTGACTATAAAGAGTAAAAGATAGAGAGAATGAAGATTACCAATTTAGCTTAAAATGGAAGTCAATGGGGGAAAAAAAATCAATCTTAATTGCCCCTAAATGATTAGACAGCTTTCATAAGATGTGTTGTATTGAACAAAGCACAGCAAAATAAAGTGCTAAAACAAAGGTGCTGAAACAGAGTATTTTTAAATAAATTTCAATTAAAAAAAAATTATAATAATTTATCAGCACCTGTTTTTGAGCATTAAATCAGCCTATTAGAATGATTTCCGAAGGATCATGTGACACTGAAGACTAGAGTAATAATGATGCTGAATATTCAGCTTTGCCATCACAGTAATAAACTAAATTTTCAAACATATTAAAATAGAAAATATTCTAGTAACATTTCACAGCATTACTGTGTTTTATTGTATTTGTAGATCAAATAAATGCAGACTTGGAGAGCAGAAGAAACGTATTTCAAAAACATTTTTAAAAATCTTACCAACCCCAACTTTTGAATAGTAGTGTAAATAAACAAGTAAACATCACTCACTGACTAAATCATAAAATACAACTCATAAAAACAAAACATTTACCTGAAGGCTTTACCCTGGCTACGAGGCGATGTACCAGCCCCATCATCCTTCCCTGGAATATCTGGAATGGGGGAATCCTCCATAGGGGATATGATGTTTTCCTACATATTTGAAAAAGGATATGACTAAAACATAAGCTGAGCCGACTAAATATTGCACAACTTGTACTCATTTTAGCACATGATGAGTCACTGACCTCAACAAGTGCTTGTAAAAGCCGCTGAGTAAGAGGGCCAAAAGGACAGCCGTCCTCTGGAGGTTCATGCTGAGACTCCGATTTCTTCAGTAAGGCATCTACATCTGCACAAACCAGAATAGGAGAAGATAAAAGCAACAGATTTAAGGCTAGACGCAACAAAAAAATGACAATGTTGCAACTGGAATCTCATTTTAAATCACAGCTTTACCTTTAGCATCCAGTTCAGAAAGAGGACCCATCATGTTTTTTTTCTTGTCATTGGCTCTGGTCTCGCTCTCTTTGTTTGTTCATCAGGTAGTCTTGTGTTGAGGCGATGGGTGTGGTTATTTCTTTGAGATGGGTTGTATATAGAAAGAAAGCAGTGAGTTGATTGGTAGTGAGTGACCAACACAAAAGCCATATAACATGCATTTCCCTGAATACAGAATCGGCTGAAGGAAAGGAAAGAGAAAGCTGCAGTTATGTAGTGCAGGAACTGGTTTCTGAAAGATCTTTACCTTGTAGTACTCAGCTTCATCATCAGCAGGTTTGAGCAGCTCTTCCAGAACTCTGATCTCTTCGTTTGTGATGTCTGCACAGTAAGGCTCCACCGAGGCCCAGAATCTGTTTTACACATATATAACCACAAATGAGTAAATACACTATCATTCAAAAGTTTGGGGTCGGTAAGATTTTTACATTTTTTTGAAAGAATTCTAAACAAAACTTGATTTGATCAAAAATACAGTAAAAATGGTATAAGGTATAATAAAATGAAATATTACAATTTTACAGTATTACAATAACTTTTTTCTAACTGAATATAAGTGAGCTGTAAGCTCTAATCATCAAAATCAGAACAACAAAAACTTTTGAAATGTTTACTTTACATGTATTGAATTTTGAATATATGAAAGTTGCACTTTTTGAAATAAGTTACAAAAAAGATAACTTTTTCAAGATATTCAAATTTTCTGAGATGCACCTGTATTTTAAAATCTAATTTATTCGTATGATGTCAAAGCTGAATTTTATCAGCCATTACTTCAGTCTTTAGTGCCACATGATCCATTTATTATTATTATTATTATTATTATCAATGTTCAAAACAGCTGTGCTTCTTATATGTTATATGTTTTTAAGTAGTAATATTTAATAATATTCATATATTTTTATGTTTAATTTATTCATATTTTCGTGGAAAACGATATATTTGTTTGGTAAAATAGAAAGTTTAAAAGAACGGCATTTATTTTAAAAAGATAAATCTTGTGTACATTTTTGTTATGTAAATGTCTTTATTGTCAATTCTTATCAATTTAATGCATTTAATTGCTGAATAAAATGTAAGGTTTTGATCTGTGTTTAAATAATATTAAATCTGTGTTTAAATAATATATATATTTGACTGAATACTCATAACTTAATATGTCTCCTCTGGAATCAATAAAGTTTGAAATGAAGAAGAAAAAAAAATATCTAGGTTTTCTGTAGGGGACATGGTGACAAAACCTGATCTGTATCTTATATCTGGTTATTCCAATAAATATACATTATGCATCTCAGTTTCAACAAACCTGTTGGGAGCATCATTTTTAGGGTTGCGGGGTATATCTTGGGGGTCGACTTCAAATTCAAAGTCCTGGACTTTGGTCTGTATGTTCTTAGACTTCGGTCTACCTGGCCCAGGTCCGGGACCATGACTTCCTTTTCCATCAAGCTTCTGCTTTTTGGGCTTAGAATGGCGGGAAGAGGCTGCGAGATCTGGATCCTTCCCTAATTTCAGAAACCTTTTGTCCCCTTTTTTGTCCTGCCAGTCTGTAAGAATCTGAGAGTTTCAGAGAGTAAACATAAATCACTTTAGGCAGCAAGTGGGAGAAAGACAAATAGCAAAAGACTGTTCACCTGTCTCTGTTCCTCCAGCGCCCTGAGACGTCGACTCGCGGAGGACAAGAGTGTTTCCAGCTCCAGCTGAAGTGTGTCCAGCTCTTCAATGCCAATGCCATCGTCTTCTGAGCGGCTGAGTACTGCTGTGTAGCGTGGACACACTTTCACATGGTCCACAGGTTTGAAGTCATAGTACTTCAGAGGGGGACAGTCCTTCAGTTCACTCATCTTCTCATGAACAGGAACCTATATCTGAGAAAAAGAAAAAAAAAAACAGTATTAAAAAAGGTCTGGGTTGTGTGGTCATGTGGCAAAAGCATGATTGCAAGTAAACAGTTAAGCTGGACTGAGATAATGCAAGCAAACCCATAAGAGATGGACAACTGTAGATTGTGTAAGTGAAAACTTAAATCTTTTATGCATTGCATCCCTGTAATTTCTTTCACTCTGTTACGTAATACTGACGCCTATATATGATACCAGTGTGATAATGAGCAGCCACTTTAAGCTAACAGCTACTTGCTAATTCTGCTGCATGCTGTTCAATCCACAGACAACCGTTTGTTATACTTTATCAATAAATATGTAGATTACTTGCAATGAAAAGACATGTATCGCCAGTTAAACCATATGTTAAAACACCAAACAGAACGTTGAGTTCATACATTTATTCCTAAAATATTATTGTTTACCTCCGCTGAAGGGGCATCCATTACTGACTGAACCATTATGTCAACACGGGGGAGACACCTCGCCGATTAAGTTTTAATAACAAGAATGTGTATAACAGTATGTGTATAACGTACGTTTTAAAAAAAGGTTTGACCAATATTTATGAACTATTTGCAAACTCATTGTTCATTATCAGATAAATACCCCCTCTCGGCAGTTAACATCCACAACATAACATCGCAGCGTATTGAATGGTACATTCCTGACTGAAGCGCGTCCAAACGGTCCAAACAGTATAATCGAAATTATTTTTATAGAAACTCGATCGCTGTTTAAAACCAGAGTTCAAATTTAAAAAGAGTTAAGATTTATTTGAACACATTGATTTTTTTTTATTTTTTAAGATCATATCATTTTTGTCTACAGTGTATTTGACCTTTCGTGTTATTTGCCATATAAGGAAGAAAAAGCGAATAAAGGTAAGATTGCTACTGGGCTTGACCGTAAATATAAGAATAGATGTGAAATATAACGCTCGTTTTGGTGTTTAAATCTATTTCTCCCAGTTTACGCGCTTAAAATAGAAACTCATAAGAACGTGTGTTTGTATTAAAATATATTTAATTATCTATCATTTACTCGTATACGTTTAAATCATGAGCTCAACAATGCACTTTCATTAATGTACGTCTAATATGTGTATTACGGGAAAGTGAGAACGCAATAGAGGCGTGTTTTCTCGTTTCCAGGCGTCAGAGGCGTGGCGTGCGGACTTCCGTCTTCCTCCACAGACCTCAAATAAAATGGTAAGAGATTTACATTTCTTAAAGTTCCTTAGATTGGTTTTTTTATTATAGTGCAAGCAATCAAATGACTCAATAAACAGCCTTAGCGTAAACCATATGCATGCGGTCGCCGCAGTGTGTTTTGCTTTATTTGATCGAGTGATGTTAGTCTGTCTTGATGTATGCTAGCTGGCTAACGTCAGTGATTTTACAGGCAAAACCTATTTTTGGCTGATAGAAAACATTAAATGCACATTTTACTGCACAGATACAACTAGCACGTGTTTAATTCATTTAAAACAGCCAGTAGTTGTCAATAAGTGACATTCAGTCGGTTTATTGACACTTCACCTAAATGAGTGACACGATCTCAATAGAATGGCCAAATACAACGCTGCTCTTCCACCCACTGACAGTCAAGTTTATTTGTTTAGTATTATTACATGGGCTGTTAGCTTATATAAAATAGTGTTACATGTTCTCGTTTTCTCGTTTCTCGTTTTTTTTTTTGTATGTAGACGGCAACATTGCGACCCTACCTGAACGCGGTGCGCGCCACTCTTCAAGCAGCCCTGTGTCTGGAGAACTTCTCCTCTCAGGTGGTGGAGAGACACAACAAGCCTGAGGTGGAAGTTAGGTGAGGAAATCGCCCACATTTTTCGTATTTGTTATATATGGTGTATAATATATGATCAATGTATGTCTTTCAATACAGGAGCAGCAAAGAGCTTCTGTTGCAGCCTGTGGTCATAAGCCGCAATGAGAAGGAGAAGGTCCTGATTGAGGGGTCCATAAACTCAGTGAGGGTCAGCATTGCTGTCAAACAGGTAAGAGATTCCAGATGAACTGCACAAGATCGATGTGTTTTTCTTGCTGCCGTCTTCTAAAGATATGAACGTTTTTCTTAGGCTGATGAGATTGAGAAGATCCTGTGCCATAAATTTATGAGGTTCATGATGATGCGAGCGGAGAACTTCTTCATCCTTCGGAGGAAAGCTGTTGAGGTGAGCTCCTTTGTGAAGAACCAACAAGGGCTGAAGAAATATGTAATTCATTAAAACAAGTGTGCATTAATAATGGGAAAAAACAAGGTTGTTCGAAACTGTAAATCAATTGCTTTGCGAAATGATTCAGGTTTTGAAGCATTTGAAACACAACACGCTGGTCAGAATAGTGTAAATGGCAAACCAAAACATACACGAGAACACCTTTTACAAACCAAATGCAAATCTTTTATTAAAAGTGTAATCAACTAAATGCAATTAACAAATGATCTAATAACATTAAATAATAAGTGTCTGTGTAATGTGTTATTTTTTGTTTGTTTTATTGAGAGCTTGGTTAATTAGGCTAATTGGAAACTGCTCACTACAACTCTTCCTTTTTTTTTATTAATGTGTCATTAGAATGTCTATTAATTTCTAAAATTACAGTCGTGATGTAACAAAGCCATATTTACTGAAATCATGCGACTTTGGCAGTTTGGTGCATGCTTAAAAATTTGTGTTCAAATAAAAAAAAAAGATTATCAAAGGTTTTCGAAAGCACCCATCACTAGCATGCATAGTTTTTTTGGTGCAGTTATGTAGGAGTAAGAGGAAAAATGCATGTTTATGTGTGAGAAATCGTACGATTTGAAATGCATAGTTGAATGATGTTGTGCCGGTGAAGCATCTAAACTGTTAACAAGATTAACATGTTTTCTCATTTCCTCTTTTGTGCTTTTCAGGGCTATGACATCAGCTTCCTCATCACCAACTTCCACACAGAACAGATGTACAAACACAAGCTGGTGGACTTTGTCATCCATTTCATGGAAGAGATCGACAAGGAGATCAGCGAGATGAAGCTGTCAGTCAACGCTCGGGCCCGAATTGTTGCAGAGGAATTCCTTAAGAATGTATGTTTGAGATGTTGCATTTATATCACATGTTTATAAAAGTGGAAAATGTCGTTTTTTAATTTGACTGTTTTTATATATTTTTTTGATTTAGTTCTGAGGATCCTTGTCTGCATTCCTAATACCCATCAGAGATTGGTGTTGCTTTGGTTCTCGTGGACGAAAACATTCAACGTTTTTAAAATCTCCACAGAGCAAAGGGGAAAGAGTTTATTAGTTAGCAACCAAGCAAGAAGATCTACAGGAACAACTGGCCAGTCTTGCAGAACTATATGCAGTCCCCTTTGCCTTCTGTTCAAGGTGCTCCTTGTGCCCATGGATATTAACAATTGTACATTTAGTCAAGAATTTATTACTCTCGTTTTCTGTTGTTAGGAAAAAAAGAAAAGAAAACACACAGTCAAGGCAGGTCCTTAAAAGTATTACCTGTATTTAATATTGATGGGCACAGGAATCTTGTTGTTGGACTGTAGTTTTTTGTTGTCTTTTATATACATGTACTCACATGCTTTCATTTTTGTTACAATGAAAAGAAAAGAAAATCAGGAATTAATTAAATGTTAAAGAGAGAGAAAAAAATAAGAAAATGGGTGTTTATATTTTGGCCATGCTAAACTCCAATATTATAACTATACAAAAAAACCTGCGTAAAACATCATGACAATAAATTCAATAAAATTATATTGTGCTTTCTGTATCTCTTGAGATTTCTTTCCAAATTGCATACACATCTCATTTTCTAAATTGCACCTTTTACTGGTAGTTTTTACTCTTTTGACTGTGCTTTCTATCCACATATATACATTGATCCTTTTTCAATTTTAGTTCTTATTTATCAGCTTTTTTCTGATACAGTGCCACCTGAAATCTACTGAGCCAAATTATAACATTGCCAGCGCACCAGTAGTGCTTCAACGGACAAAAGCACACACAATTATGTGTCTTAAATGTGTTATAAAGTCTTAAATGACCATAAAGAGTTTAGAGAAAATAGGAAAAGTGTCAGATCCATGTCATGTGCATCGGGTTTTAAAGAGACAACACCGCTTTTAAAGTAAAACCTGCTGAAGTCTGTCATTGATGTAAATCAAAGAACAAAAGAAAAAGAGAAATCACTCGACTGCTCTAGTCGCTGATTAACTTTTGTAGCTTGAATAAAGATCAATCTGTACAGTTCATGCATATACAATTTATAGTTTATTTAAAGATTGTTTTAAAATCACTTAATATTTCAGAGCCTATTAAATGTTAAAAAGATTGGCTTTCAATTATAATGTAATGTTTAATATAATTAATATAGGTAAAATTGAGGGAACAATATCAATACTTAATTAATTATAGGCTACTCAGTAAAAAGATATAGCCATTAAAAACATATTTAAAATATACTATGTTTATGTTGTTTCTACATTCATTTGGAGGTTCAATAAATATGCGATCAATCATGATTAATTACAAACAAATGTGTGATTAACAATTTTTTAATCAATTTGACAGACAACACTGATGTTAACCTTTTATTTATTTTAGATTTCAGTTTAATTTCTAATTTTATAGGTCCCCCAGAAAGAGATCGGGACAGCCCCCACCCTCTTGGCCCCCTTCAAATTTTCAGTTCAATAATCCGGCCCTCAAATGAAGCTAATTGAATAGCCCTTTTAATAATCCATTAACATGGGTGCAGAAAAAATATGCACCACATACACACTGCAAACTGAGTATGTGTGAAACAGGCGTAACACGATGGCCTAACATGCAGAGGACAAGAATCTCAACATTTTTTAGGCACAAAAGAAAAAAAGATGTCAATAAAACTGTTCGTTGTTGTTGTTTTTTTTTTTCTTGTAAGTAAAGTAAAGGACAAATTAAAAACATTGTAAATATCTTTAGTCATTGAAGTAGCAATAACTGCCTGTTCTTGCAAAAATAGTTTTATACTTTTTGGCTGGTAAATTTTATCACACCACCGGCCATTAGGTGTGGCAAAAATTTAGTTCTAGGCCCTGGTTACACTAATTGCACTTGAGAGGACATCATAACAGCACAGCCATTATAAGTAAAATCTTAAAAGATGTTTTAAATTTGCAAAAAAAAAGAAGAAAAGAAAAAGCTTGTCTGCACTGCTTGACAAACAAGTCAGGCTTGATGAATTGAATGAATGTTTTGCTAAATTTTGTGGTTAGCAGGATTCGCTGTTGTTTATTTAAAACTTTAAGATAGAACTGTTAGACTACAGTGAAGCATAAAGCAATCAAGCAATCTTTAGTTTCCTGCTGCTCTGAACAAAAGTGAATTTTTCAAGGATTTTCTGGGAATAGCAAGGCCTTTAAATGCATTTGGATAGTGTGATGATGCATCATTTTGTGGATTTTTTTATTAATTAATGCGAACTTCCCAGTGAATTAATAATAAATCCACAAAATGATGCATAAAGAATGTGCATCAATTTGTTTTTACTTTATTTATTTTTTTACCGTTATAAGCCTATATTTTATCATTAGTAATAATAACTATTTTGTTTTATTGTAAATAAAAAAAGAAGGGAAAAAAACTATTTCAACAAATTATAGCGTCACTACACTGCATGCAACATGCTTTCTTGTTGACCTGCCACGCCCCTAAATCCTAAACTGGCACATAAAGAAATGTTAGAGTTTCCTACTAATAAGTACGATTTGGTGGTTGCGTTCATGAGCGTTGAACTCCTAAATACAATCTTTGCTACATGATTTGAACGAACCATCAGTGTTTTAGCACCACTAAACACCAAATATATGGTATCTGCAGCAGCACGTGACCCATAACTCAAATCTTATTGGTCGGCGCGCTCTCAGCCTAAACGAACACAAATCGACACACTCACCGATGAAAAAAATGTTCGGGTCGAATGTGAGTAGCTCCACAGGTTTCTATTCAAATGCTTGGCGCCAAGTATTCGTGTTGGTCTTGACAGGGCCTGAAGTTGTGTGACATTTCTTTCCTCTTCTGTGGCACAGACTCCCTAGAGAAAGAATCCTGCCAAGAGAGCTGGATGCCACATCCTTGTGAGTCTGTCACGCACAAACACGTAATATCATTCCATGTTGGTTGACAATGCATTATTATTGTACTGTTCAAATATCATGTCTGCACTTATGAAGGTCAAGGGCTGAGTAATTCTGCTCTCATATCAGTGCAAAGGGATCCAGCTGACCCCAGAGCAATTCACACGAGGATTAATGTAACGTTAGGCCTAGTGAGAGACTTCACATGCAGGAGGTTTTGGTGGGCAGCTTGTTTTTATTACTTTTAAGTTGGTTAAAAGGCACTGTAGATCTGTGACCATGAAAACAACCCCCACAATAAAAGACTAAACTGTATCTCATGGGAACTCATACAATTTATTTTATTAATATATTACAATAGAAATGTAACAAAATAAATATTTTGAGATAACAGTCTGAACAAGTAAGTTTTTAAAATATGGTATTTAATTTAAATAAATATTTATTTTTAAAAACCTCCACACACACACACACACACACACACACACACACATATATATATATATATATATATGTGTGTGAAAGGGTTATTTGTGTTAGTGGTTGACGTGTGCGTGTTGGTCTGCGAGCATTGTGATAGTTTTTTTTTTAAATGCATGGCTCTGGCCGCAGGGCTTTGGTGTTTGTAAGTCAATACTCCATCTCAGGCTTTTGAACGCCACCCACATTTTGCACACATGCCTTCACTGCAGATGCCATCACGTACATCTAACCTTCACAGCTAGCTTTTGCAGTTCATTTAATTTGGTGTCTTTTTTCAGCAACCGCGGAAGTGGCACAAAACTTGTTGAAACCTAAATCTATCTTGTCAGACTCAAAATAATGAGTGCTATAGTTTAAGGAATTAAGGCTGAATATCCCTTATTCCTTGACTCTCCCTGCTCTCAAAACCTTGCGTATAGATATATTGCTGATGAGCCATCCATTGTTAACTGTGTGAGGAACCTATCTACTTAACCTATTTTGGGACAATTGTGAAAATGAAACAAAGTTTTCTGATAGGGTGTGGTTTAGGGGTTAGGATGCTTATAACTAGCTGTATAAAAAGTAGAAGTCTATACATTTAGATAGCTAAATACACACATCTGTAAAGTACTCCATAAGTATCCATTTACACTTTCAGTCAAAAGTTTGTTTCTGATTCTGACTTTAATAAAAGATAGCCAAAGGTGTATGCTTAAATACGTAAAAATAATTTAAATTATACCTACATATTTTCAAAACTTAAACCAGATTGATTGTAAAGGGTGAGTAAAATATAAAATAATTGTCTTGCATACGGGTTACTCAATGCTTCAGTTGAAATACAAACATCAGACAGCAGAGGACGCTAAACAACCACAGAGTACAGAGGAGATGCACTGTAGGATAGATATACTGGACAATACTGGCCACATTGCTTACTAAAAGCTCATGTGTACATTTAACTACAGTTGTATAATCTGTTAATGAAAAAGTCCATCCAGGTGGGAATTACTTTTTTTTTTTTTTTTTTTTTAATAGTAAAAGGAAAAAAAAATAAATCAAAAGGGCAAGGCACAAGTCATTTTCATGAATTATTGCCTACATTTTATCATGGCTAGTGTGTGAATTAATCACTGACTTTTAAGGTTGTATTGTAAACATTTAAAATGTATGTAAATATAATCACATGCTCTTTTGAAATGTATCTTGAAACATATACATTTGTAAATAATACATACTTTTTTTGACTTTGGAGATTTCTTTTTCTTTTTTAATGGCATGTAATCGATGAAAACACTTTCTTTGTAAAATCTGCAGCTCATCTGTGAGGTTGTTTAATGATGAACCCCAGACACATGTGTGCTGTCGCCACCATACAACCCAGCACCATATACAGCCCAAATGACCCAGCCACCGAGGATCAGAATCTACACACTAAGTGGCCCCATCAAATAAGCCAGCATATTAAGGTGCTATTCACATGCCTAAAGGCTCTGAAGAGCTCACTGTGTGTTCATAAGGATAGAAATTATGCAACTCTCAGTCCTTAAAGGCTTAGTTCACCCAAAAATGTCAATATTTTCATGCTCAGTCTAATGTTGTTTTAAACTGATATTTTGTATGTGAATTTGGGTGAACTATAACTGTAAAGGTATCATGCATTGACTTAATGTTTATTTATTTATTTTTTTGGATTTGAATGTGAGTTTAGATGGCGAACAGGAACTACCTGTTCCGTTTCCTTCATTTTCTATTCAGTAAACTGCATTAATTTCATTCCAATTCTAATTTCAACTCTACTTTCTGTGGGGTGTGAACATTTTAATTCAGATTTTTGAAAAAGACCAACACACACAATTTGAAGTGCACCAGAGTTTAGCATTTAGGATTAAGGGTTTGTTCTGATCCATAACCCTAAGGTTGAGCAGTAGTGATTAGTAATTACCAGCTTCTTCTTCTACTGCTTCCTCCTCTCATGAGAAGACCCACAGATGTCCCTTTCTAACAAACAGCACAGCTGTCTGGCCTGAGCACAGGAAGGACCATATTTTTGTGGGAGTGTGCATCAGGTCAGGACTATGTTTTGTTGCCAGGGGAACAGTAGGAAGTGGGGTTTCCTGTTCCCATAGAGTGGAGAAAGACAGAGAGACCCTGTTTGTTGTGTTCTGAGGTGAAAGAGGGCAGCTGAAACACCAAGAATAGACTCATTTGCTCTTTGTTGTTTGAATGGCTTCTCTGAATCACACATTACATTAGATGCTATCGATCTACTGATGTGGTCATGTGGGGGCCATTTATGCCATTATATTGATGAGAGGTTTGTTTATGGTCAGCCAGGTAAAAATAGAAAGTCTGATCGCATTGAAAAGCAATAGCACATCTCTGCTCCTCAAGCCACATGATCTGCGGTAGCATTCATGACGAGTTACACGTAATGTGTAGGGTTGGGAGTTTGTTCAAATCAATAGTAGCTTTTTATTATGTCAATATAGTGTTTCATTTTTAGTTTTCTTTAATCTATCAAATTAAAATAAATAAATAAAATGTTGCCTTGGCAATTAGCTGAAATAAAAAGATTTTGTTTTAATTTCAATGAATGTTTATTTTCTTTCAAGTAACAAAAATGTTTATTATTATTATTATTGTTTTAATTATAGTTTCAGTTTTGGGATGCATGATGATGGATATTATAAATATTTGAGAAGTATTTTTAATTGATCAATATCTGATAATTTAATTGTAAATGCTCCTTTCCCTTATTAATGTTTTGATGTTTAAATTTACTTTTTTTTAATGATTTTTATATATATATATATATATTTAATTTATTTAGACAAAATCATATGAAATTGGGCATTTTAGTATTGTGTCAATCAGAATTATAATATTGGTGCATCATCCCTAATTTTGATTATGATAAATTAATAAATAATTTTGATGAATGTGCATCCAAAAAGTGACAATTGTGTGTAGCTACATACCACAAATAAGTTACAAAAACAGTATGATTTATACTTCTATAATCCCTTAAAATAACAGCTAATGTTCAGTTGATGGTGTATAATGTGGAATGTTTGACAGGAGGCTTTAAAACAATGTCATCTTCAAAACAGCCAATGACCCAGTGAACTTCATCTCCATATCCCATCATTTTGACTGGCAGTTACTCTGGAGTTATGAGCAATAGCTCATTTCAAAGAGCCAATAAAATTCTCCACCAGACAGATCCCATCAGCCTGGGCCGGGGACCAATAGTGTGTCACTGCAAACCAAATCAGACAAAGCACAAAAATTACTCAGTCATCCTCTGAGTCTAACGACACTGGCTTATTTGTCTCCAGCATTCTCTTATATGCTGTTTTCAAGGACATGGATAATAGACGTCATGATGGTGTTCAATTTTGTCTTTGATCTCTTGCTATAACAATTAAATCTATTTAAAAGGAAAAACCCTCCTTTGGTAGGTAAACAAGATTAGAGGGGTCTATTTATGAGGATGATGTTAGTGAGGGTTGGAAGTGTGTGTGTGTGTGTGTGTGTGTGTGTGTGTGTGTGTGTGTGTGCGCCTGCGTAGGGGCATCGCGGAGGGATGTGGACTGATTAATTTCAGACTGAGTCTGATTCATCACAGCCTTTCACCTGATTGCACTTTAAAAAGGTGCTCCTCTCAAGAAGCCAATTCGGTGCCATTCAGGCCAAATCCATCTCCCAAGGACAGTCAAATCAGTTCTTCTGCTGCTCCATGTGCTGCTTAGAAACTCACACAAGATCACCAGGAGACTGTAGGCTATTAATCTAGCAAGATACAAGGGTATTGACAGTTTCTGTTGTAAATCTTAATATGCTTTAACACTTATGTGACATGAAACACATTTTATTCACCATTTGAGATGACCGAGAATGAGTTGTACTAATCAGCATAAACTTAGCCATCAACAACGGTGGACATAAAAACAAATCTCTTTTGAGTCTTAAGACATAACACCAGCCTGTATATATATCCGTGTGTTTGTTCTTTTTAACAAATGTGTTATGTTGTCGTCTTTGGACATTGTATTTATTGCTTCTAAAATCAACAATATTTAATGACACAGATGGTTAGTTTGTTTGAGGAGACTTGGGCTAGTTATTTTGGAAGCCTGTTTCCCCACCTGAATAAAAATTAAAAAAAGTTAATTGTGACTTTTTTCTTGCAATTCTGACCTTTTTTTCTCAGAATTGTGATATAAACGGGCAATTCTGACTTTCTTTCTCAGAACTGTGAGTTTATATTACGCAATTCTGAGAAAGAAAAGTCAGAATTGCCAGTTTATATAACAATTCTGAGAAAAAAGTCAGAATTGCGGGTTTTGTATCAGGCAAATAGTTTTTTTTATTTAATTTATGAAGTCATATGAGAGTCATTGTGTGATTTTAAACTTGCAATTGCGAGTTAAGTCAGAATAAAAAAAAATAATTCTGAGAACATATTTTTTTTTTCTCCTCAGAACTGGACTTTATATCTCACAATTCTAAGAAAAAAGTCAGAATTACTAGTTTATCAGGCAATTCTGACTTTATTTCTCACAATTGCAAAATTATATCCCGCAATTCTGTCTTTATGTCACACAATTCTGACTTTATAACTCGCAATTGTGAGTTTATATCACACAATTGTGAGAAAAAGTCAGAATTGCGAGAGAAAAAGTCTTAATTGTGAGATGTAAACTCGCGATTGCAAGAAAAAAAAGTCTGAGATGTGAGTTATTTACTTAACAATTACCTTTTATATTTTTTATTCAGTGGCAGAAACGAGCTTCCATTTACTCCAGTAAATATTTATTTAAATACTGAAAATTTTGGCTACAAAATCTATTCAATTCATTAACATGCTTGTATTGGGGCATGGTGTCACAAAATGTCAGTGCATTTAATAAGAAACAAGTTTCTTTTTTCTCCATCTTATAGGCCTTTCAGAAAAATATTATAAAAAGAAAAATTTAAACTGCTGTTTTGATAAAAAAAATAAAAAAAAAACCTCTCTCCCTATAAATATGCTGTTTATAACTTTATAACACTTGTATAATACTTCCCCCAATCAGACATTTTTGTTCAATCTATTATATCTTGCCTAAATGTATAGTTTTTATCGTTCACTTGTTTATCCAACAACAAGTGTATATTAGTTTGTATGATAGTTTGTATATTAGAACCTGTTTTTGGTGGGTTTTTGAAACCAAATACAAAATCACTGCTACAGAATACAGCTATTTGTGTAATTGAATGTAGCCTTTGTGGCAACTAGCCCCAGTATCCCCTATTCAAAGAATAATGTCAGATGATACATATGTTGGAGGACTGCTACTGAATTTATTCAGTCACTGTAAATGTTGTCTAAAAAAAATGAGGCACTGTTGTTTCTCTCTATGCAAAACCTTACGAATCATTCAATCCACCTGCAGGGTTTGTTTTGCGAGTGAGAAATCACATCCATATATCAACAACTGACAATACAAGATTCCTGGTTAATACAGTAATCAACAAAGAAGAAATCACTCTAGTGGAAAAAAAAAATAAAACACAAATACAGAATGCAGAACTTAACTGATATTACAGTATATACATGATTAAATAGCAGTGTTCCTGAAATGCCTTTGATGCCGTTCACACAGGACACATTCTTTTATTCCTTTGCTCTGGTTTGTTAATGATTTGTCTATGTAGATGTAAGATACTGAGGATGTTTTTTCAGTACCTCACACCATGTACATTGCAGATGTTGAGGCCACTGCATTCTGTTCTATTCTGTTGTGTCTAGCTGATTTAGAAGATTTTCTTTGCAAACAGCCCATTAGAATTTGGCATTACTGTTGCCACTTACATTTTAGAACAGACTTGACTTTGTGTATATGATACCTTACTAAGTAGCTAGAAAACACACTAGATTTCGTTACACAGCTTTTGGGTCTGCTACAATGATGCACTACTAGGACTAGACTGGATTTCATCTGGAGAAATTTTTTTTTTTGAAAATTTTGTCATTCTTACCCTCATGTTGTTCCAAACCTGCATGATTTTTCTTTTTCTTTTTTCTTTTCTTGTGGAACACAAACAAAGATATTTTGAAAAATGTCTCTGAACAATAAAAGTCAATGGGGTCAGATGTTGTTTAAACCCTGATGTTCTTTAAAATATCACTTTACATTAAGGTCTCATTTGTTAACATTAGTTAACGTTAAAAATGAGAAATATAACTTTTTTTAATATTAGTTGATATAAATAAATACAGTTGTCCATTGCTTATGTTTGTTCGTAGTGCATTATCCCATGATTTTCATTTTTGGATGAACTATCCCTTTATTTAATGTTAACAGATACAACTTTTGATTGAAAAATATACTTGTAAAAGCTGTAGAAATTTTTAGATTAGTTCATGTAGACCAATGTCAACAAATGAAACCATATTGTAAAATGTTAGGAAAATATTTTTTTCTTCCATAGAAGAAATTAAATCATACAGGTTTGACATGAGGGTGAATAAATTGACAGGATTTTCTTTTTTGGGTGAACTATCCCTTTAAGAAATACAGAATAGTCACAATCAACATATGACCTTTGGCTTTGAAGAGGTCCACAGGTGTTTGTCATAGAGCCATGAATGACAGCAGTCACCACTGATGGCTGTAGCATATACATAATAATTTTAATTTCAGTTATTACATAAGGGTCAGCTGGTCAAGACATATCGCTACACAGTGGCAACTTCTTGGAATGGAGTCTCCGATCTGCTGGTCAGAAAGTGTAACTGACACCCCACAACATGTCCACATATTTTGACTCGTGAGTTTCAGGATTGGACTTGACCCAGTCTTATTGTAAAAAGTTCCAACTATGACCACTAGAAGCTCTATTGAGTCAATGGTACAGGAAGTTCTCCTTCACAACATTACTTCAGCCTTGTCAACACAACCCGGCAGATTAACAAGGCTGATGGAGTGTCAGAGGAAGACCATATAAGAGCGGAAACACTTTGTCGCTATATACGGAGTAGAGAAAACTTCCATTCAAACCCCATCCTGGATGCTGCCATTAAACTTCCGAGTGCAGACCCTGGTTTGAGAAGCTCCTGTTAAGGAATAGAGCCCCATCCTGCAAGGAACACAGTGATTAGATCTCGCTCAAAAGCATCTGTCCCTCTGGTCTGAGGTATCTGTCTGGACACCGTCAGTCTCACCTTTTAATTCGGCTGATCTGCTCGCAAAGGAAAGACAGGTACTGAGTGAGCTTCACCATGGCGATGATGAGTGTGCCCCCCACCAGCGTGCACGTAGGCCAGAGGAGTGAGCTAATGATGGCCCCGCGGCCGTAGAGACGTGTCAGGAGGACGCTGTCCTGCTGTTCCGAGGGGTCGTAGTAGCACAGAACTTGCTGGTGCGTCTTCAGTCGCTCTGAGATGTTCATCACAATGCTGTGCATCAGCGTGTGATCCTTGCGGCACTTTGGGATGTAAAAACACTGCAGGGAAGGTGCATTTACTTGAAAGGAATTCAGTTCAGTTTGTGTACTGCACTGCATCGTGGTCATTTATCATGTTCAGAAACATACTGTGATGTCATCTTAGGGACAGATTGTGAATTGGTCATTTTAGATAATTATATTAATTAAAAATACATTAACAGGTGGTAAGTAAGTGTCACTAGTTTGTCCATATATAAGCAAAGAGACAAGCCAGGATTGATGTCCTAAAGCACTTTTTACATTTTTTTTTTTTTTTTTTTTTTTTTTTTTTTGCTGCTGTAAATGTTTGCTCATAAAGATCACGAGCACTTCTGAACCCTGATGAAATTGATATATGCTTGCTCATATCATCTTTTTTGTTTTTGACAATTTAATTGTAATCTCTCAAATAGAAGTACTACTTTTCTGCAGTACCTTCAAATATGTGGATTTTTATTTACTTAATATTTACTTAATATTTTTTGACAGTAAATATATTATTCAAAAATACATTAAACATGTAATATACATAAATTCTAATTAATTAAAATTCATTAGTTTGTTTTTATAAAATGGATATTTTTGGAAGATTTTGGGTGACAATGAAGGAAATATATATATTTTTTCATTATTGAACTTTATTTATTCAGTTTAGTTAGTGCTTTGTACACAGTGTTTTGTTGAACAACCCAAAAGGGTGATTAAAGTGGTAATATATCTAAATAATCTGGTTTGTTTTAGGTTAAAATCTACTTTTACTACATTTAACAGAAGCAACCTGATTGGTTAATTATAATCGGAAGCTTTAAAATAACAAGTGTGCATGGTATCACAGAAGAACTGCCCATGCATCACTATGTATTGGTAATGTGATATACTGTATCCCTATAGTTAATGCATATGGTAAGGTGTGGTGTACCTCAGGGTGGGCCTCATGGGCCTCCTCATTGTATGACAGCCGCAGAACCTTGCCGGTGAAGTTCAGACTGACGTATACTTGAAGGCAGGGAAACCTGGAGCTCTTCCTGCACTCAGAGCCGCAACTGTAGCTGCAGTTAATCTCAGCAACTATGCTAGAATTTAGCACTGTACAGTTTGACTCCTCTGTCCAAACGCTGAGTGAAAAAAAAGGGCAGAGAAGTTGAAAAAAGGTTAAATAAGTTATAATGGCGTTATGCATTAAATGCATTTATCATACAAGATGAAGCGAGATGGCTGGTGGTTAACATGCTGCTGGAGAGCTTCCTACAGTTTAAAATTTTCAAGTGCCTTAATATTGATTAGAATGAATGAATGAATGAATGATGCATTTATATAGTGCTTTATTGTGTATTGCTGTACACCAAAAACAGTGTGCAGCATCCACCTGGATGATGCGATGGCAGCCACAGGACAACGGCGCCAACTACAGGATGGAGAGGAGGGAGAGTCATAGAGCCAATCAAGTGGATGGGGATTATTGGGAGGCCATGATTGACAAGGGTCAGTGGCGGCAATTTGTTACACCCCTACTCTTTATGAGAAGTGCTATGGGATTTTTAATGACCAGGGAGAATCAGGATCTGGTTTATCGTCTCATCTGAAGGACGGTGCTTTTTTGACAGTATAGTGTCCCCATTACTATTCTGGGGCGTTAGGACCCACACAGACCACAGAGTGAGCCCCCCTGCTGGCCTCACTAACACCTCTTCCAACAGCAACCTAGTTTTCCCAGGAGGTCTCCCATACAGGTACTGACCAGCTCAACCCTGCTTAACTTCAGTGGGCAACCAGTCTTGGGCTGCAGGGTGATGAGGCAGCAGGCTGTTTAGGTTCAGGTGTGTTTGACTAAAACTGAAATGAAACCCTCCAGGGAGGTAGATCTAGAGAAGCAGGACTGAGTAAACCTGACTTAATGTGAACCTTAACCCATGGAGAAGTCAAATTACTTGCTAACGAGTTCTTCTGGCATGCTGTTGAATGGCATACTGGAGGTAAAGTGAGCATAAACTCAGAGTTGGCAATATTTACTTTTTAATTCACATTCCAAAAAACAATGTAATAATAATCATATTTTATGAAACTTGCTCCACATCTAAAACAGCTTTCCTTTTCCACTGACATTGTCAGTTTCTCTGACTATTTATACCTCTCCCCTTTAGCCTATGTCATATAAAGACCACTTTTCGCTATTTCAATCAGTTCTTAAGGAATGAAATCAAGTCTTTTTTACAGAAGTAAATTTTAATCTAATATGTATTTTACTGTCACTGTAATTTAATATTTTACAGATTATGAGTGCCTGCCCTTGGCTTCATTTTCCACCCTGCCTAAGGTTGTTTGTATGCGTGCAATGCAGTGACACCAAACTCAGTTATGTGTGGAAATCCTAGTTTGGTGCTGGCATCCTCATTGAATTTGCCCCTTTCCACCCAAAGACATATTTTCCCTTTGACTATAGGTGCACTTGAACTTTATACTCATAAAGAAATTTACACCTCAACACTAGAGCTAGATTTAATCTTTGGTCATTGTTTCTATAAGCATTTTATTGCTTATGCCAATTTTTCTTAGTTATAAACAGGTCATTTGCTGAGATAATGGATAAAAACCAAAAACCGCTGAGAAACAGAAGCCTACAAAATTGACAGCTAATTAAAGTCTTAAATATTTTGCTAATATTCTTCTAGACATAACAGCCCATTATAGCCAACCCGTTGCAACTTGCAACAAATTATATAATCAAAGCTGATTTTATTTTTAGCCGTCTTGACACACTAAGTACAATATTTGTACATCAGGGCCACCCTCCATATTCACTAGGGTACACAACGGTGATTTGGCCTTCTGTTGTGGCGGCCGATTACATGTTAGTGTTTGTCTTTGTGCCAGGCCTCTTGTCTCCTACTCTATGAATAACAGACCCTGTGTTCTTTGGCTATTCCAAAGGCTCAGCTGCCTCTTTAATTGCCTTTGACTACAGTGTATGCCAGCTCTTATCTGTGTGCAATCTGTGGTGGGTCAATGGTATTTGGAAGAGCTCTACAGAACTCTATTTGGCTCCTATGTTGTAATGTTCGCTAATTTGTGTGTTACGGTCAAAAAGGAATGAAATCGGCAAATGTTTGGTACATTGTGCACAATATAATTCGTTTTTTACATGAGTGATCATGTTTAGGGGCATTTCATAAGCAAATGAGGAGAACAATATGAAAAATGCAGCTCTGTTCAGAATGAAATCTTCACACAGCTGTGCTGAAGCATTTACACAGAAATTAACATAAATGTTGTTAGTTTTTTTGTAACTGCAGGGAGCAACTGTTAATTTGATATCTTGTCTGGCTGCCGTAGTGCATCTATCTATCTATCTGAAATGCAGAAATTATTTTCCTTTTTTATTATTGTTTTTTTTTAAATGTTGCAGTTTGAGTGAATTATAATGCAAAACTAATATTTGCTCTACAGAAGTTTAGTTTACTTCTGCTTTCTAAACTTAGAAATGTGAAAGGGATCTATAGCAGAAATGACAAACATCTGTGGTGAAAATTAAATATGAATACATTAGCATATGCATTTGTTTCTTCAATTTAGAGGTTACTTAAAGGTACTCAATATATATATATATATGTATATATAGATATATATATAATATATATATATATATATATATATATATATATATATATATATATATATTTACGATTCTGGCGGTTTCATGGTTTACCGTGGTTTTTCTCTGAGTGTGCCTTTGTATGAATCAGAATGCATGAAACAGTTGCAGAACCACTGCATTTTAATCACAATCCAAACAAACATGTTATATGTAGCATGAGCAGTTTTTGATGTAAATTAGATTAGTATCATTTCAAAATTTAAAACAAAAACAGAATGGTCTGACTTAAGTTTTGCGAAATTATGCTACATAAAGTATATCTGCATGAAACAAAAACAGATGGACTGATTGTGGCTCTCTGACACTCTCTGTAGTGTTTCATTGGTTATTGTAAACAAAGCAGCACTGCGCTTTTAAACACTACATAAATATGCATAAACATGAAGGTACGATGGAAAAAAATACCATCTAAACTTTTCTGAAGACAGTCAGTTCCCCTCATATAAACTCCCATCCACAATTTTGTATTATATCCAATATTCCGTGCATCGTAAACAGTGAGTTTGCTCTGCCTGCTACAGTATTTTCTCCTCTTTGTGTTTGTCTTATTATTCAATTCAGCATTTGAATGGGGGAGAAATTACTGAATGTGCCCCTTTAATTCTGTGGTTTCAGTGTATTTTTGTGCAGTTCTGTTCTTGAGAAGGTTTCTGGGCATCTTTACCTGTCTGAGTAAGAGCGCACCATTGTGATGCCCAACACAAAGTACATCATGGCAGAGAAAAGGATCATGCTGAGGCCTAAGAGAATGGCTCTGTCCTCTCCAGCCTTCAGTGCTGTGACCGTCCTCCTCTTCTCCAAAATGTCATACTCACGAATCTTCTGATAAAAGGTCCTCTTGAGTGACTTAAGTCACAAGACACACAAAAGGAGGGGAATATAAGTTAATGAAGGCATGGTGTGTGCCAAACCTATAACAAGAAATTGCTTCAAGTATCATTTCACCAGTTTTTATCACATAAAAATAAAAGAAAGAATTAGGTTTAGTTCAGAACTCCAATGACACACAGATAGCTGCTACTGTCCTAGTATATATGCATAGTTAGTTCCTTTCCAAATATTTAGCTCATGATTCTTTAATCATGTTTTGACAGCAGGTCATATTGCTTTTGAAGATTATGCATGGGTGTGAAGGCAAGCTGTCTAACCTGTCTATCTTTATCAGTGACCTTTTGGTAATTACTGTGAGTACAGTGGTCAAAAGCATTACAAACTTACAACCCACTTCCTGTGATTAGTTTACGTCAGAATCTAAGATTAGTTTGATCATTAAAATTTGATTTTTCTGATACTGCTAAATCAGTGTATAACAGCAGTTATACTTAAAACTGTTAATAATAGTGAGTGAATTTCTGTGCATTCAATAATCTGTGATGAATCAGTTCTAGAATGATGAGAGTAATTTTTATTTAGAAGAAGCTGCATATTTTCTAGGGATGCAAATGTTGGTTTTCATTTTGAAATAAAATTAAAAAGACTTGTAAATGCATTGTCACTTTTATACATTTCATTCATACATGTTAATTTCCTTACTTTTGAGCCATTCAATATTTATTTAAATCTCATTTTTAAATGCACACATAATTTAATATCACTGTTAAATCTCAAAGTGAATATCATTTATTCTGTATAAGTTTCACTTTTAAACAAATGAGTTTAGTTTTTGTTGTGTTATTTTTAAATTACTTAGACAAATTAGTCAATTGTTGGTTAACAGTTGTAACAAAATGATTTAGTGGTCACTTTTTTATAAATAAAATGTATTTTTATTTTTATTATATATTTATATTTTAGAATTATATTTTCAATTTATAACAATTTTTGATAACACTTTATTTTAAGGTGTCCTTGTTACACATCATGTTACATGCACTTGCTATTACAATAACAATAACAATTATGCATAATTACATGCAAGTAATCATAAGCCAATTCCTAACCCTACCCATATATCAAATACATGTAGTTAATTAAAAAATGTAGTTATTACTCAGTACTTAAATGTATAATTACACTGTAACAAAGACATCTTAAAATAAAGTGTAACCCTATTTTTTTACTATTATGTTTATTATCATATTATCCCTCTGTACTTAACATCAACATGAAATCAAACATGCAACCTCCTTACAGAGATCCTAGAAAATTATAGTTTAGCATAATGCTGTCACAGGTGGTTCAGCTAGTTAGTTAGTTAGTTAGTTAGTTAGTTAGTAGAGTCATTGTACTTTACCTTCTCTCACTTCCTGATCCTTGAGCCCCTTTGCTTCCAGCCCACAGAAACATTCTCCCAGCTATTCCAATGTGTGCGGCTCTCTGTGAAGCACTCAAAAAAGACTGCTGGGATGACCTGACGAGAAAGAAACACACTTAGTCGACCATGTGCTTCCCTCCACACAGGTTCGTCTGCAAACTGCTCCCAGTGCGAAAAGATGTGTCTTTCTTTTTTCTTTTTTCTTTTTGTTAATATCACCTTAAACTAACAGTCTTCAAAAAAGGTGAAATTTTACAACCGGAATATCAAACAAGTGACTTCATCATTGTGGACAAACATAGTAAGTCCAAAAAGAGAATCCATCAGTCTTCAAATAGAGAAAAAGAAAGTTTCCATAATCCTCAGCAGTGAACAAAGTCTGTCTCATGTGGCTGGAACCAGTTCTCGATAAATTAAACTCACTCCAGGCATTGAACTAAGCATCTGCTCCTTCATTTCCTGCCTGTTGGTTTGGTATTGACTATGGGCTGGCGAGTGGCAGGGTGGAAAATAATAATTAGAGTAGTGAGCAAGGAGAGGAGGACCATTCACGGCATTGATCTCTTCCTCCAGCCCCGGCGGAGAGAGTGAGAGAGGAAAGAGAGAGGGAGTGCTGCTTAAAGCCTCCTCCTCCCCTGCACCCTGTTGCTGATTGGTGTTGATGGAGGGTCCTGTAGCATCAAGGTGACACAGGTGTTTTGGGCAACGCGCTTGTGAATGACTGACTGCACACTCCTGCCCTCAGATGCTGTCCAGTCCAGACTCATCATCCAGCATGTTCTTTTCACAGAGTCTATCATGCGTTTAAATGTAAATCTGATGTGATGAGCTGAGCTTGTGTCATGTGAAAAACTCAAATTATAATCAAGCACTTAGTGGGATAGTGTGCTAGACTATATATATATATATATATTATATATATATATATATAATATATATATATATATATATATATATATATATATATATATATAATATATAGACTATATATTTGTCCCCAATTTTTTAACCGGAGTAATGGCTGGTGAAAATTCAGCTTTACCATCACAGGAATACATTTTTTTTTTTTTATATATTCAAATAGAAAAAGGTTATTTAAAATTGTAATAATATTTTTGCAATTGTTTTTACTGTATTTTGGATAAAAAAACAGCCTTGCTGAGCATTTGAAAGAAAAAAATAATAATAAAGTGTATGTATATATGTATAAGAAAAGTTTATTTGCATAAACAGATAACTTTTTTTTTTAATTTTCAAGTTAGTTTTTATTATTATGTTAATCATGTTTTTGTGTTTGTTAGTTAGCTGTATTTTTTTTTTTTTTTTTACCTAATCAAAATAACCCAACTGCTGTTTGATTGAGATTAACTGGAATGCACAATGAAAAAACAGTTATCTGTTTTTGCAAATGAACCCCTCATATATATATACCGACTAATATATTGATTAGTCGACTTCAATGCTCTGCCATGTCGCTTTAAGCTTGACGTCGACTAGTCGTGCAACAGGATAAGAAATCTTTGAAGGACTTCCACATTTACAATCCATTTCCAAACAGTTAAAATGACAAATAAATGCATACTCTGAAAGCACTGCACAAGATGTCTGATTACTGGATGCTCGAAATTGAACGGGAGAATGCATGTTTTAAACAGCTTATTGTACAAGTAAGTTAATTGCTGTTCTAATCTAATGCACTGCTGCACTGTAACGTGCACAAACATGACGTTAGGCTAAAGACAGTAGCTCATACATCACGCGCTGATCGTGTGCATACAGAATCATTCAGCGCGGAAATGTATTGTCAGCACTGTTCTGTGATTTCTCAATAAAATGGCTTAGAAACTGAAAAGTTCAAGCATATATTTCTTAATAACTAAATCCCACAGCTTCACTACTAGTAGAGAGACGCTGCCAGGTGGAATTAATTCACGCACGCAATCGCTCTCACTACTGCATTCATATGAATGTAATCTTTACTGTGCTACTTTATCTGTATCTGATTTAGAACAAGCAGAAATCTGTGAGAAATATAACGACCCAAAGCCATGTGGGCAGCACTGTGTCATATGCCATAGCTGTGCACAAGGTGTTTGTCACAAGTACAGACTTATTTGTTCATTAAGACATCATCAGCGACTATTATTTTTAGATATTACAGATAATATATAATATTTTTATTTTCAAATTTTTAATAAGTCAGTAACAGTCTTCGTCTAGATTCTTGACGATCCTTTTGGACGAACTATATCTCATTTGTGCAAAAGTGGATTATATATTCCTGCATCAACAACAGATTTTTCCTGGTTGCTGTTTCACCCTTAAAACTATAACATTCTTCTACTTGTACTAGCTTAATTCATTGGTATATGATTTAGTGTTGTTAGTAATGATCATGCTAACCATTACTAACATTACTAAATCTTATACCAATGTATTTACAAGGTACTTCAGAAAATCTTTCAAAATACATATTACCAATGTACTAGCTTGACTTACTGAGTAATTTCCACTCTCTGGCTGACCTGCCCACCAAGGTGCAGAGCAACATTTTATCTAAAATGAAGGTCTGAAAAGCAACAGTGAGCAAATCTTTGCCCTGCAGTGGAGAGCTGTAAACGTCAACGATGGGAATATGCCACATATCATATTTGTGCGTGTTGACTCTCTTGCCTATGCTGAGTGGGCCGGATCACAGAGCGATGAATTAGATAAGAGGCAGAAGCAGACAGGAGGCACTGACCCAAGGAAACCCATTGTCCCCACTGCACCCAATAAAACAGCTGCCAAAAAATGCCAGGGCAACATGGCACCAAGAACCACATGCAGTGTTTTTAATATAGAATGGCTGTCTTTAAAATGCTTGGTATGGCCTGGACAGTTGTTGGTATTTGTCCTTCTGGTCACCTTAGCTGGGTGAGCAACGCCTTACAGGGGCCTTTTTTGTCGCAAAAAAACACAGACATCTGGCATTCACCCAAAACAGCTGGAACGTTCATCCAATGTGGATGCGCATGATGGGATTTACTAAACCCATATTGTCACTGCGGTGATTTATGAGCCATTGTTGATACTCCACATTAGCTTGGTGGGAATAAAATCATGAAAAACTGTTTTGTTTTGTTTAGTTTCCCTCCCAGTAGTGCAACAATAGTTTAGCCGTCTTTATCAAATTCTAAAAGTTCCAATAGCTACTTCCGGTTTGTTCAGAAATTGATTCACTGTTTCCTGAAGTCCCTATGCTGCATTTTAGATATTTTTTTTTGTAACATAATATATAGTCACACACTGATATGTCATGCATACAGCGCCGGACATGAACAGATTTTTTGGTACGCAAGATAATATCTGCGTTCTGATTGGTCAGATCGCCTGTCAATCAAACTCCATTCAAACGGTCAATAGAGGGTATGCATTGACATCACTTTTCCACTGGAACACGCCCCCTCAGCCAAACTGAGTGGCAAAAGAGCTGCAGCATGAATGGATTTAAAAGGGAAGCTGCTCAAGTAAAACAAACGCTAATCAGTTTAAACTAAAGGTTGCTGGACACGATATAATGTTCCTTACATCTTAGCAAATATCCAGTGGTCCATGGATATCGATGTACAGCCAGGAATCGTGTTTTCTGACATTTATATGTGCCTAATTTTGACGCTGGGGAAATAAATAAAGCAGATTTGCCAGTGAACGCATTTTGTAAATACAAAATAGCTTGGTCTAAATCCGGTTGATCATTATATCAATGTTATATATACCGTCATATCATCCAGCCCAAAAACGTATATAGTTTTTGTTAGTGTTTATTTAAAAACATCCAGTTATGCAGAATATAAGATGGTAAATATTTAATTTATGAGTTGTCAATACGATATATAACAATACAATAAATAGGGTATGATTTTCAACACATTAATATGAAATGATAACGGCAATTCTGTGTTCTGCTGCCTGGAGTGGTTAGACTGCTATTTTTACTCATCTCAGTTAATTTTTACTTGCATTAATTGCATTACTATTTTTAGTAGTTGGCTTGCTAATTAATCAACTTGTTTAGAAAATGAATCACTGATTCAGGTACCTTTGCAACATTTTAGGTCTTTTTTTATAGCAAAATTGTTAGTTCATGTTTACTAATGTAGCAAACTAATGTCAACAAATGGAACTTTATAGTAACATGTAACCAAATTATATATAACAAGTTACATTATTGTTTTCATTAGTAGTGTGTTGTAGCTAAATACTTCAGTTTGCCAAGTACAGTAGCTTCCTCAATGCTGTCTGAAAAATGCTAAGCTGCTGGAAATGTCAGGAGATAATGATATATTCTGAACTTCTGTTTTAGTCATGCTTTTTCGAGCCATTTAGCATGGTAGACAACATGGGAATGTGTTGTTCCAGGGTGGGCTGCTCCTCTCCCTTCAGCTAAATGATATGCTAATGTTGCCTTCTGGAGGCCTGACACATGAAAATGATAAATAATTATTGCTCTTTCACATCACAACTGTCTGGATAAAGCCCAGGTGTCTCAGTGCAAAACCACCTGAGAACTACAGCCAGAGTTTAGTCCACTGCATTCAATTGCTTTCCTCGATTTATAGCAAGCGTTTTCATCGATGTTTACATCTAAATGAAAAACGCATGTTTGAGTCGCATTACACACCTTACTCAAAACACATTTCAATTACTTATTTCTCAATCTCTTTTTAAGATCTTTGTGGACTCGGGGTATAGGATGTCCCAGTTTAATGCATGTAACTGCTTTTGCGTTCATTGTGTCTCATTAACAATGTCGCATTCATTAGCAATATGATCTCTGTTCACCCTTGTTATTTAACACATAATTACACACCTAATGTTGCATGAAATTATTGCTCTAATGACAAAAACAGAGGTACACTCCAAAGGACAGGTTAAAGAAGAGCTAAATGAAATGTTCAGAGCTGACTGAAACAATGTGTCAGTCACCGAGCACATGTAGATACTGTAGATATGCAATCAGTTTTTTAACTCTATAGGACCAGAATGACAATAATAACACAAACTAATATTGGGTATTTTCACCTGAAAACCAAGGTATGAAATAATATGTGACAGGATCACCTGTATTCCTACATGCCGCTCTAGAATACTTGACTCAGACTTGGCATTCAGAGGTCAAGTATTTTTGAATATTTGCCATTGTTTAACAATCCGTCAATGCAAGAAGCTGAAATTAGCGTGCTAATTTTGTATCACACCGCCAACTCACTCTTTCTTGTTTAATATGAACGCAACTAGTGCTGTCAATATTATCATTATTACTGTAATTTTATTGCAATGTTCTTCTTGTTACTTAGCAAATTGTACATTAATTCTATGTCGAGGTACTGATCACCTGATTTGGAATTTATTTTTGTAATAATGACTTGACCTTAGGAACATCAAGGTGCATTCTGCGGGGGATCAAACAAAGTTAGTAAATTAATTGAGTTTTTATCATTGTTGATGATTAGAAACTTAATTAGGTAGAAGGATTGTCAGCCAGAGATGGCAAAAGCTGGTAAATCACTGGCCATTTACAGGGTTGGATAAATCATTTTTCATGCTAAAAACTGTATTCGCTATTCGGTTATTGTTTCAGATCATGACAACGGTTTCTTTTTCTGCTAATTTACTGCTCTCATCAAGCAAACATAATTACCTTTTAATGGAGCATTTTCAGGTCTATTAATCTAATGAGATTTTTATTTTAGAATCTTTCAGTGCTGCTGGCCAGAATTCGAACATTATCTAAACACATGCATATGGAATATAAATATGCCTTATTTTGCACAGCAGGTGCACATGTATGCAGACGAACAGGAGAGAAATTCACACATAGCAACTAGAGTGATTGATGAAGCCAACTAAATAATCATAATATTAATAAAAAAAAAAAACATATTGTTATTCCTTAAACTGTATATATTTATGACATAAACATGTGATCTGAATCCAAAAAGCTGCGATAAGAAACCTAGACTTCATGACTATCCAAAGTCTATTTATAAAGCTGAATGAATTATTTACTACATATAAACTGCTCCTGAGGAAATTCCCTCACCATTTACATTAAGAACTACCAGGGACATAAAGATGTTTTATATGGGGTCAATAAAACTGTTCAGGGGTAAATTAGGTTTATTTGGAGAGTGCCTTTCTCTGAAATTAGTATTGGATCATCTGGCATGACACTTCACATCATTGTATTGGATAATGGCCACGGTGGTTGTAGTTTTAATTGTACATTCAACACTCATCATAGATCATCAGAGAAAATAACATCCCAGAGCTTCGAGTCCAATAAAAGTTTCCAGAAATTGATGCTCTAGATGTTCACGTTGATTGTGTTGGAGACAGTGGATATGATTTGGATGTCTCTGCTGTGTTATTGATAGCTGTATTAAGAATCCAAAATTAACACCCATCAATGCCAAATGAGAGTTAAAATGGGTTTAGCAAGTAAATACATCTATTAGCAGCCAGTTGGCTGGTAAATTTAAAGGTGCTGTATGAAAGATTTTGACTCTACTAAAGCATAAAAATACCATAATATGTTTGGAGATATTTAAGAAACATGCTAAGTTAACACTTGTTTATCTGAAAAACAATGCTACAGTCAGTTATTCTCCTTTGAAAATGTGTGATCCGGGCCAGAATGTCGGTGTTTGTTTTGGTTTGTGAAACCCGCCCACTGCCAGTTTACCCAATTGTATTTCGGCACCCTGGGTTGCCAGTTGGCGGAAAACAGCGTATTTCACTTCATTCATCGTCAAGTGCACTCGTTCCTGTTTCTGTCGTCTATCTGGCAACCTACGTGTTCATCAAGTCTGAGGAGGAGGGGTCGGGTGAAAAAAACCCTCTCCAATATTTTGAATTTGGTCTGCAATACCTAGTTCAACCACTCGGTGTCAATCCTACATACAGCACCTTTAAGTTAGGACAACATAATACACTGCTTAGAACAACTTTTAAGAATGATAGTCTAAATTACTAATGTAAATTACTTATTTATTTATTTAATTCTGACATTTGCAGTACATTCCTTCATTAAACCTGGAACAAAGATTTAAAAAAATAAAATAAAAAAAATGATAAACTTTTTTTAAAAAATAATTTATTACATTAAAATAAAAAAATATATATACAAAATATTTATTTTCAATCGCAACAAATCGCAAAATACAAAAATCAGTATGGCTGACAAATAATTTTTCAGTAACGTTTTTATTGGAATTACCAAATTTACTGTATGAAAATACAGCGTGCAATTTTTATAGCAAAGCATATGCCACTTAGTTATTAAATGGCCAAATCACAAACTATACAACTGAATGTAAGGCTTTCATGGTACCATATTTCTCCATTGACATTTGGATTATGTATGTTGACAACAGGTATGTATGTTTCTTGCCGAGGCATCATTTTTAAGTAAAACTGAAATAAAAAATAAATTAAAAGTATATAAATATTAAAATAATACTAATAATGACAAAAAGCACACAAACACACAAAGACAATAACACAACAACATTTCTAACACCTTAAACTAAAAAATGAAAATAGAATATATGAAAATAAAACGAATTAAATATGAATAAAAACAATAATAACATCTCAATTATAAAACTTAATATAAATGAATAAAAGAACAAAAGAAACTAACAACAGATCAATGCACTTTTTAGTATAAGGCGTATTAGTGCTGAACTTTGAAGTCTGAGCAGCTGAGGATACTCCTGTGTTAAGAAGCGTCTCCCGTGAAGCAGATGGTGTCGGTCTGAGGGGCCTTGTGTATCCTGAAGACTTTGGTATTGGAAGGTCAGCGTCTCTTTCAAGGCTCCACAGCAGCTGAAGTCTGACATCACCACAGCAATACAGACACATGCTTCACATTGTACAATGTGAAATTTACAGCCATCGCCGCCACAATTAGCTTTAAAAGTATTTGTAGGAAGAAGGAGGGGGTCTGGAATCCTGTGCCGGTGATTGTGTTTGACGAGCAAGGGCTGCTGAACTGGGTTGGGTTGTAAATTTCGGTTGAAAAGTGTGGTTGAGGTTGAAAGAACAAATAGAAACTGTGTGTCTTCACTTGGCGTCATTGTTATTGTGTCACGACAGGGCAAACGGGTCATTTGCAGAGCTGTGTGTTGAAAAGATGGTGTCTAGATGATAACATTTATTACCCCAGTAAACACATCCAAGTAACTGCCTTACTCACTTTAGGAACGTGGTATTTCAAGTGTGACACCAGCTGGATGCTATTTTAGGATCCTGATTCAAGAAGAGCAGGATTTAGATGAACACGGTGATAAGTGTAATTATTTGAATTAAGGATTTAAGGAGGTCCTTAAAGATATTTACAGATATTTAAGTAATTTTACCAACATGGCTTTATGAGTTCAACACATATCACTCTAAATTGCTGGCCGATATGATTCCTGATTGACTATCAGTCTACATTAGAGATTCTATTGATCGGAAATGTACATTTATAATGTTGTGAAGTCTAAATTTCTTTTGATTTTAGTTTTGCAAATAATTTTAATATCAGCCATTTGTAAGGCTTATCAGTATTGTAATACAGACACAACCCAAGCATAAACATCAGTGACAAAAAAAGCTGCATTTTAAATGACTGAATCCTAATTATTGACTTTTACTAAGCTGATATAAGTTAAGTTAAAAATCTTATATTTTTAAATGAAATATCAGTCAAATGTGAAAAATTCTATATATATATATATATATATATATATATATATATATATATATATATATATATATATATATATATATACATATATATATATATATATATATGATATTTACTGTAAATTATATTATATTGTATTATATTATTTATTTGGCTGTATATTTTTAACCTAGTCTGCAGTTCAAAGTTTAGGGTCAGTAGGGTCAAAGATTTTTTTAATTCGAAATGTTTCTTGAGCAACAAATCAAGGATCAAGTGACAATCAAGAATGGCGTCATGGCTAAAAGCTGCTAAAAATTCAGCTTTGCATCACAGGAATAAATTACATTGCAAGATATATTTGAATAGAAAATCTTTTAAAATTGTTATAATGTATATTAAAAAATATATAATATTTTAAAAAAATAAAATCCATGGTTTCCACAAAAATATTAAATGGCACAATTGTTATAACAATTCACAATATTAATGTTTTTACTGTATTTGTGATCAAATAAATGTAGCCTTGGTAAGCATAAGAGATATGTTTCAAAAACATTTAAAAGATATTACCAACCCCAAACTTCAAAACTGTATATTGATTGGGGAACAATCAAATCACTCTTAGAAAATTGATCAGAGGGTCTATTAAACCATTCAGCTCGATATTGCAACAGATTTTAAATCTTCGTTATTTCTTGGAAAGGCATTGTAATTTTTCTGAAAAGCACCAAAGCTCCTTCCTACTGTACGAAATTTCTTTCTTATTCTCAAATGCACATCATTCTCATCTCTCATTCTCTCACACCTCAAATGTGCTGATAGATGAATCAATGGGCCTCACCCTGAATTGGTACATCAAGAAGAAACCCATATTTCCTGATGTTGTACACTGTGTTCTGATGTCCCTGCTCACTTGGCAAATAAAATTCATCATAGCTGATTACACCTACCAAAGACTCCAGCTTCAGGTCAGGTTGCAAATATTTGCTCAGCACTGAGAGAGTGGGCAGCTAATTTCCTTTTTCCACATCAAGACTATAAATCCTTCGACTGTATTTCAAGCTTTTTGTCTGTTGCGCTGCGTTTAGAAATACCTGAAATCACAAAGGCTTCCCCGGCAGGTATGACAACCGTCGCATTCAGCATCAGCCATAACACGAGGCCAAGCGTACACCAGCAGATTATTTAACAAAGCAGACTGACTGGCTGTGAGAGATTGACATGCCACTCTTAGGGAGAGCGCAGCCCGTCCGTTTGTCAATACCGTTTCGAGTGAGAAAGCAGAGTGCTCTCGACAGCAGCCATCAATTGGTGAATGTAAAACTTGCTGTTTTGCTCCAGCTCTGCCGCTGGTCAGAGATCCAGTCAGCAGACTGTTAATCACACTCACTCAGGCCCAGCGAGACAGCCGCAGCCGCAGGGTAATGACACCTAAACAACAGGGATAAATCACAGAGCAGGGCCCACGACACCAGCACAGGAAACAAGTCATGCTGCTAAAATTGAGCAAAACCAGGAACTGATAGGATATCGGTTTTGCACTCGATTACAGTGCACTCGGATGTGGTTGCTTGCTGTAACATATACTGTAAGCAAACATTTTATTAGGACAGTCAATTGATTTAAAATGTAACTAAATGAATTGATATACTGATTAAGTAATCAGTTTAATAATAAATAATTACTGTACAAAAGTTGGGTTTGGTAAGATTTTATGTTTTGAAAAGAGATTTTTGTTTTCTCCAAGTAGGATGTGTTTTATGTTCACTAATGATTATTAGTTTTGTTAATTTAATAATTATTAATTTTTTTTTAAATCTTTTTTTTTGTATATGTATTTTTAAATTTATATATATATATATATATGCTCACACACACACACAATTTTATCAAATATAATATTTTAAATAACATAATTATTAAAATATGTTAAATAATGTATCATTGTTTCCACAAAAATATTAAGTGCATGACTGTTATATTGTTACTGTAACAGCTATTGTAGCTGTATGACTGTTATAAAAGTTATAACAATTCAAAATAATGTTTCTATTGTATTTTTTTGATCACATAAATGTAGCCTTGGTGAGCATAAGACAAAAAAGAAAGAATATATATATATATATATAAATATATATATATATATATATATTCTTTTTTCAGGATTATTTGATAAAGTTCATAAGAACTGAAATTATTTTATGCATTCTTGCTCAATATTACCCCCCCCCCCAAAAAAAAAGTTCAAATGCACTATTTTTTGCTGATGCAAATGCAGATTTTTATTTATAATTACTAAATTCATATGTTTAACTGACAACCCAAATGTCTGTATATCCAAATTTTACAGTACCATTGTAGAAATGTGCTATTTGCAATCAGCCATGATTATATTTTTGAGGTGGTGTATGCCATGTAAAAAAAAAAAAAAAAAAAATTCCCATTTATCTAAAAAGTAATATGGATGATTAATAAAAAGAATGAGTGCACCTTACCAAGTTACCAGGTTTCATAGATTTGATTGTCTGATGTGTTTGATACGCGTCAGAACACATGCTGATTACTGCAATCAGTTCGCCTACAGTCAATAAACATATTCCCTCCATTAGTTGCTTTTTTCTGAACAATCAAGCCTAAAATCTAAAATAGAATCATCACATTTAACCGTCAGCAGCTTTTCAAAGTCTTGCATCACCACTGTGTGTAACTTCTGTACATGTAGCAGCAAAAATCCCAAAGTTGTGTTAAAGTAAGTTTAAGTGAAGTGAAGTGACCCATACTCAGAATTTGTCCTCTGCATTTAACCCATCCAAAGTGCACACACAGAGCAGTGAGCACACACACACCGTGAACACACACCCGGAGCAGTGGGCAGCCATTTATGCTGCGGCGCCCGGGGAGCAGTTGGGGGTTCGGTGCCTTGCTCAAGGGCACCTCAGTTGTGGTATTGCCAGCCCAAGACTCAAACCCACAACCTTAGGGTTAGGAGTCAAACTCTCTAACCACTAGGCCACAACTTCCCCTTAAACTGTGTGGACCTAACTTTTCTCTGCTGTAGTGGATGCCCTGTTTGTCCTCTGGCCCTGTTTGGACTTTAGAGAGTTTTTATTGTGTAAAAGCTGGTTTAGCGAGACCAATGCTTTAGATCAGCTATTAAATGACAGTGTAAAACAGAAAAAGAGAGAGAGTTCTCCCCAAAATTTAAAACTCTGTCATACCCTCACTTTGTTCCTAACCTGAATGACTTTCTTTCTTCTGAAGAACATAAAAAAGACATTTCATAGAATGTCTGAGCTGTTGTTTTAGATCTATCACTTTGCAAAAAAAAAAAAAATTCACCATATATCGCAAATTCTAGAAGTAAATTAAATAGTATTTATTCACAGAACATATCAAATTACTTTTATGATGCTTTTTATTGGTCAAGCGGATTTAAAATAACATGAGGGTGAATAAACTATGATAGAATTGTAATTTTGGAGTGCACTATACCTTGTTCATACTAATTAAGTACTATTATAAGTATTAGCTACTTGCAACTTGCAATTTTTTATGTTCATTGTACAGTTTAGGGAGGTTACTGTAGACACTGGCAAAACAATGTTACTACCTGAACAACATGTCTAATTCTAATATAAGAATTTTCCAAAACAATTTCAACTTCTGATTCAAAAACACTTTTATAAGAATAGGATAGCTAGATAAATTGTGGTTTAGCAAACTTACATAATACACTTTTTGCAACATTACCAGTATTACTCCTTTACAATACACAATTCAATATGTCTGCCTAACAGCTAAGTGAGTAAAAACCTTGCGTAAACATAGCCATGAGCTTATAGCTGACAAGTCAAACACACATGAGGCTAATAACCTCTTCTGGATCATTGTCACACACTCTATAACATCACCACGCCATTGTGTTTCAAATCAGCCAGCCGGACTGAATCATGTTATGTAACTGTCCTGTTTGTCTTAGCAGTCACTCTTCATTCAAATCCATTTTAACCCCAGTAAAGGTCACTTCATCGCATCGGTTGAAGGTAACCCTGTAGTCATCTGCGTGCTGCTATTGAAAAATTCTTCTCATGTCTGGACAAATGACGGCAGGCGAGAAGCACGTAGGTTGTGAAGAATGCTCATCTGCTTTGTGCAGCTTGTAGTGTGTTTCTCTAGGGGCCCAGAAACGCCTGTCCCCCGCAGATCGTGTAACCTAAGATGAATAAATGAGCCTGTGCACTTGCTGTCTCATAAGAACCCAGAAGATTTCTGGGAAGTCAGGTGTCACACTGGGCTTTCTGCTGCTGTCAAAATCTGAAATCATCTAGCTATATACATGCTTTTCCCGATATATCTGCGAAGAGTAGCGTGTCAACACTTAGAGGACGTCTACTGACAAGTCCTGGCTGGGTCAGGTGGAAATTTCTGACTGAGTACACACTTAGCTTTTTATGTTCCAACATTTTGGCCCAAGGTCAAAATAATTATAGCGTTCTGTTGATCAATGGGTCTCCGTTTGAGCTCGCAAATGCACTGGGGTATGGAAAATTACACGGCTTAAAACTCAATAACAGTGCCAGCTTCAAGCAAAACAATATCAGTTGAGCTTGTGTTGTTGAAAGCCCTGTGCTGCGTGGTCAAACAATGTCATTTGTCAAAGTTTCTTGTCCTTGCTGTGACTGTAGAAAAGAAGACAACAAGTTGAGAGTTATTTGTACTTGTTTAACCTAGTTCACATGTTTACGAATTGCCAAATATTCCCCAAACCACAAAAAGCGACAAAGTGTGGGAATGAGCTGCTGTGCTTTGTGAGCAGAGCTGCTTGGCATCAGCTGGCGCTTCAAAGCTGCCTGTGCCCATCCAGACAAAGCACTGGCTGTAATAAAAGGCTCTGCTAATTTAAATTTACTTAGCTGATCACAGCATGACTTTTTATTACAATGAGGACAGTAAGGTCATAATATTGGGGATTTGCACCTCTTGAAGATGCAGCACACTGTATTTCTGTCATGAGATCATGTGCCACAAAGGAATGAGGATATTTTATCTTTCTGTGTATCATTTTGTCGTCATTCGAAAGTTTTGTCCTTCTGTCTGTCTGCTGTTATTTATTGATTGTTTGTCATTCTGTCTGAATATCTGTCTGTTGTTTTAATTTCTGTTGATTGTTTTGTCATTCTATCTATCTGTCTTTCTGTCTTTTGTTCTACTATCGTTCTATCGATTGACTATTTGGCATTCTATCTCTGTGTCTGTCATTTTGTTGTCTATCGATAGTTTTGTCGTTCTGTCTGTTTTGTGGTCTATTGATCATTTTGTCATTCTGTCTGTGTGTATATCTGTCTGTCGTTTTTTTTGCTATGATTGTTTTGTCATTCTATTTGTCTTTGTCCATTTGTCTATCTGGTCTGTCTGTCTGCATGACATTCTATTTATGTGTCTGTCTGTTATTTTGTTCCCTTTCTAGCCTGTACTTATTTGAACAATGCCTGAAACTTGGTATTGTGAGCACTTCCTGTGTCTGTTTGCCTCTTAAAGAAGAATCGCTTTATGTATTCCCCAGTTGTAAGTCGCTTTGGATAAAAGCGTCTGCAAAATGACTAAATGTAAATGTCTGTCAATAATTTGTTGTTCTGTCTGTGTGTATATCTGTCTGTGGTTTTGTTCTGTTGATTGTTTTATCAGTCTGTTTTGTCTGTCTGGTCTGGTCTGTCTGTCTTCCTGTCTGACATTAAATCTATCTGTCTGTCATTTTGTGGTCTATTGATAGGTTTTCCGTCTGTCTGTTGTTTTGCTGTCTGTTGATCGTTTTATCATTCTGTCTGTTGTTTTGTTTTCTATCACTTGATTGGTCATTCTTGCTGTCTGATGTTCTATCAGTCTGTCTGTTTGTCATTTGGTTGTCTGTCAGTTGTTCTGTCTGTCGTTTTGTTGTCTATCGATCAATTTGTCACTCTATCTGTCTGCGTCTATTGTTCTGTCTGTCTGTCTGTCTGTCTGTTGTTTTTTAGTTGCACTGCCAACATTATAATTTCCCCCAGCAAAAACAATTAATAGTTATTATGAATAAATTTAAAATATCATTGAATTTTAATGCATGACTTTCTATTTTATTTTAACATTCTATCCATCAGTTTATCCATCATTAATTACATCTGAAATCTCTGTATTGGTATCATTCAGTAGTCCCAGGGTCATATGCAAAGTCATCATCCAAACTCAAATCTAAACCCATGGTGCATCTGTTGTCTTTAGAGTTACATTGACTCACAGCCAGTTAGAAACCACGATGGAGCCGTGACACACCCCTGAGCGAGCGCCTCCTGTCTCCCATGTGTGCAAGGTGCTAATGGGACGTGGCTTTGCTGCCTGCTGGCTCGGGATCTGATATAGTAGCTAAAACAGCGGCACCAGAGAGGCAGCGTGCTCTTGCTGAAGGTCAGATGGTGGGTCTTTACCAAATACAGGTCAAGAGGTCAGGGCAGGAATTCTCATGCCCTGCTGCTACAGCTGGATAATGAACGATCATCTACACACAAATATACCAACGTAACAGCGACGAAACATTTGATAAACTAGTATCTTTGAACTTCTTGATGGTACTTTTATTAGATTAAGGGGAAAAAGCAACCAAATACAGCCCTGTTGCTTAAAGGGTCTGCTGTAATAGTCAAGCAATCCCATCTGTTTTCAAAGACTCAAAGAAAAAAGTTTGATCAACAAACAAGACGTGACTTTAACAGGAAATGAAGGATAACGCCTCAGTGTCTCTAGGCTAGAAGTTCAATTTCTGTGGATATTTATTCAAGCGCTTTATTTTTCTCTCTTTTTCCCCCTTTTCTGTAACTGGCACACACAATTATTTCCCCTCACACAAACCGTCACCCACTAAAGCAAATGTATTTTATAGATATTTAAAGAAAGTCAAAAGTCTAACTAACAACTTATCATATAGAAAGCATTAGTATATCATGAATCAAACCCCTTTACACATTTGACAGACGTAAATCATGCCTACCTGTCTTTTTTTATCCTTTTGGATTAACTGGCCGATAATCCCATTTCCAGCAGGCAACTGTGTCTGTCAGAGGCAGTTTATACTTTTCTGCAGATGTTCTATTGGTTAAGCCTGTTTGCAAGGAGCACTATTAGTGAGAGAGACGTGCTAACTCTGAGTGTAAGCCCGTGTGCTCAAAATGTTTCAGATAGCTGCTGGTGCAACAAGAGTGACACGCACAATAGGCTCACTTGCTCTCTCATGCTTAAAATGAGTTGACTAGTGTCTGTACGTGAACATACACACTGATGACCAAGGAAGTAGGAAGTAGTTTCTGTCAGCAGTGGCGCCCCCAGAAAATTTTAATAGGGGTGGCCAGATGAAGCCACAGTAAATCTTGGGGTGGCACATCAAAAAATAAATAAATAAATAAAGGGTTTGCAATATTGACAAAAAAATGATATATCTGGGATTTTATCGATAACGAAAATTAGACAATATTTTGCTGTGTGTGTTATTGTGCTGATATCTTAAGTGTGCTTTTTTTTTTAACCTTTATGCCATAGGTTTGTGCACCATCTTTTAAGTCAGACACTTGCATTTCGGCTCTTACCAAGCAAATGCAATCAGTATCAACAAAATTGATCTTTGCAATGCAGAGAAAACAGAAACTGCATCTGAAGTGCCATTTAGATGTTTTTACACACTGTTTAATGGAGCTCTGAGGGACATGGAATACTTTAACCTGGAGTTACAAATTAATAAATAATGTTTTGATATTTTAAACATAAAACATTGAAAACTGATGTTTGAAATTGTTTAAAAAATGAAATGGTACCTTAAATGTGAAATTAAAACAGCCAGTAGGTGGCAGCGAGTAACTGTTAATAAGTGAGTCATTGCGATTGAACAGAATCGTTTTAAACGGTTGATTCATTCAGGAACGAAAACACTATCATGTTGCTCAGAGACTCAAAACAGTGACTGTGTTTGGAATGATTTTTGTTTTTAGAAATAGATCGCAAAAAGTGAATATGTTGTCTAAAACGTAAAACTCTTGATATTAACTTCTTGTTTATTGAACTGTTGTATGAAATCAATGTCACATTTGTAATTATGCAGACTTCTGGAGAAAAATGTCACTCTTCGTGTGATAGTAACTATATTAAATGATATATAAATTATATATATCTAAAATTAATAGATTTAAAATAGATTTAAATTAATAGTAGCCACTGCAAATCATCCTAGGGGTGGCCACAGGGTGGCCAGAGTTTATACGGCCACCCCTGGCCACCCCTTGGGGGCGCCCCTGTCTGTCAGTAGATTCTAACATCCCTAGCAAAAAAGGTACTGCGGTGATACCATGGTATTTGATTTTATATAGTACCATGGCACTGAATGATTACCATACTCAAATACTATGGGTATTGATATGGTACTTCAAGATGTCTTAAAGAATGCAAGGGATTTACAATAGTACATTACAAAGAGTTTTCAGAAAGATGTTTATTTATTTTTTTTATTTTTTTTTGGAAAGAATGAATACTTTTATTCAATAAGAATGCATGAAATTTATCAAAAGTAATCAGTATAATGTAACCATTTTTTTCTGTTTCACATAAATATTGTTCTTTTAAACTTTCTGTTCATCAAGGAATCCTGACAAAAATGTATCACGGTTTCCGCAAAAAAATAATAATAAACGATAAGAAATGTTTATTGAGCATTAAATCAGCATATTAGAATGATTTCTGTAGGATCATGTGACACTGCAGACTACTAAATTGACAATTGACTTAATTGTCAATCTCAAATCTGCAGTTTCACTTTCTTTGCTTCATCCTATTTATGGTTGCTGTTGATTAAAAAGTTATCTTAAATATTAACAATAAAAAAAATGCTTTGTTATATTCCTTTTGTGAAAATATAACTATATAAAGCTATAATTATAACTGATTTTAGACATGTGATTTGAGAAAGTAAAATGCACAAATTGATACAAAAAGGAGAGAATTAAAATACATAAATGTTCGTATATTTGTAGTATTTATTTTCCAAAATTGAGAGTCAAAGCTGATTTGTTTTTCATGGCATCTTTTTGTGAAACTTGAGCCATCTAGTGTTAGAGACCTTAAGTTGCACATACTGTCACACACATCTCTCATAAACCCTTGAAAGTGGCCTCATGAGCTGAAATAATTGTGAAGCTGTACCCACTTTCATAACAGTAAAATGTGTGTGTTTGTGGAGTTGAATTTGAAAGTAGTGAAACAAATATCAATTAGTCAATTCTTCACTGGATATCCCATTTGAAACTAAGCTTATCAATGAATCCAGACCATCTACAAATAAAACTAGACCACCTGCGGGTGATGGATTTATAGATTGGGAACTTCTGAGCCAAGCATGTTTGAAGCATCATATTAGCATATGTACATTGTTTGATCTGCAAAGAAACACATGTGCTATATACTGTTCTTCCCATTTCTACAGTCCTCGATGTTTACTTTCCTTTGAAGTGAACTGACAGAGACACTTGAGTACGAGATCATCTGCGAAGCAGAGTTGTCTCAGACAATACTTAACAATAAACTTCCTTTAGTTAACATAAGTTAATGCATTAACATTAACAATGAACAATATATTTGTTACAATATTTATTAATCTTTGTTAATGTTAGTTAATAAAAATACAACTGTTCATTATTTGTTTTAGCTCAGGTAAGAATGTTAACAGATAAAACTTTTAATTTTAATAATGTATTAGTAAATGTTGAAATTAACGTTAATGTTAATCAGTGCTTTAGATTTATTGTGTATTTAACGTTTATGCTGTGCTTTCTGTTTTGACATGCAGTTTTCATACTACACATTGCCAACCCTGTTTTATGTAGGCCCACCCACTTAAGCATTTCTGGTCTCGTCCCTGAGCTGTAGTGATTAAAACAGCTTCATCTGTTTAATCTAGCTTTTGTGTATTTATGTCTTTGACTCATAACACCAATTTCTCAATTTAGCAAAAATTAACTTAAATATAAAAAAAAACTTGCAATATCCTCCGAATGGATTCGAAAAACCACTCCCTAAATCATCACCGGATAAAAAAGTGAAAACTCAAATACTAAAAATAAGTACAAAAAGTAAATTTCCCAGGATTTGAGAGACAGTGAGTGAAAGAGACAGGGAAAAAAAAACTGAATGGGAAAATCACCTTACCCCTGTTCTCTCATAGGTCCTTTTATGTATCTTTCTTGCTGTGCAGTGTTGTTCTCTGACGGAGCACTTTGTGTTGGTCCCAGGAGGAAAGAATTGAAGGAAGTATGTAACACTTCCGTCAGTTCTGATAGAGTGAGAGCAGCTGCTCTGGGAGCCACAGACTTCACTTCTGAACAATAGTCTACAACAACAAACATACACGTCTGCACAGGGACTTCATCAAATACTTACAATTGGCCTTGATGTCTGGAGAGGTGTGTTTTGGGGTTCTTCCACCCATATTCAAGGACAGTCACATGTTTGCAAGAATGAATGAACAAAGGCCTAATCAATGGGATGAATTACAAACTAGGGCTTTAGTGGATAAAGCCCATTTACTGTATATATTAATTAAACTATTTTCATTAATTAATATTTATAATATTAATTAATATAAATAAAAAATTATAATAAATAATTACTTTAACTTTACAGTTTATTTAATAAAATTCAAAATAAAAAAGAGGGCTTGTTTTGGTTATTTTACTTTACAGCTGATAAAGACATCACAATAATCCACAAGCAGCTAATCTACATGACTCCAGTCTATCAGCTAACATCTTGTGAAGTAAAAAGCTGTGTTTTTGTAATTAATGCATCCATCAAGGCATTTGAATTTTAAAATGATGCATCTTGCCAAAATATGAGTCAATAATACTTCATTTGTTTAATATAAACACATCTTTTTGCTTTACATGATGTTAATTGATGGACTGGATACATGTGGATTATTTTGATGTTTTTATCAGCTGTTTTGACTCTCATTCTGACGGCACCCATTCACTCCAGAGGATTCACTGGTGAGCAAGTGATGTAATGCCACATTTCTGTTTGGTGGCTAAATGTATGTGTACAGGGTGTACATATACTTTCAGCCACTAGGTGGCTCTGTTAACACAGAAACCTAGTCAAGTTCATGTTTACGTTCTCTTTCTTCATCTGTCTGTCTCTATTTATCCCCATGTTCCCTTGGCATTGGCCTTCCAATTTTAAAAAGCTACAAATTTAAGATTAATACAGCCAGTTCTAATGTCGAAAAGGAGTAATGCTTTTGAAAAATGGGCCATTTGAAAGCACTGTAGTTACACAGTCAGAAAAGATAATAACCAAAAACAACATTCAAGTAGAACCTTTATGCATGCCAACATCAAACTAATTTAATAATTTCTTTAAACCATCTGTAGCCTGCTTTTCCCCCTAGTAATTTAAAAGACTAAATACACTAAAATGGAGCTGTATGTAGTATATTTAGTATATATGGGGTGACCGCTGGGTTTCTCAGGGGGAGTTAATCTCAATCTATATGACTGACTCAATCAGGTTCAATAGTTTGCCCTGCTGCATGAGGAGGGGGGAGCCCTGCTAACCTGCTACTTATATTACACATTCACTTAAAATAAATTACATCATAGCGGCCGCGTACCCAAGAGAACGAGCGATAAATCTCAAGGGTGCATTGTTTAATTGGTGCAATCTACGATATTCTCGCAAAGTGCTGAAATCATACCCGCTATAGATAATGGAGCTCCGTGGGGGGTCTTTAATCGAAGGGATTAATCAATCGCTCCAGACTGAAAGGAACAAGGAGTGTGCTGTAGGAAGAGAGATGGAGTGGGGGTGGGAAAGATAGGATCAATCCGTTTAGTCCTGTCTTTACTCATCCTGCCTGCAGTCTTCCAGCCTAGAGCGGGAAAGAGCCACTATCTACAAGTCCCACCAGTCTCCCAACCACATAGAACGGCTAAAAATAGCCCGCTGATTTGACACATGCAAAGGCTTTATAGCAAAATCTGAGCTCAGCCTATATGAGCTGATATGGATATGATCTCATCCTGTCACACCTGAGAGATCAGATCACATCTTGCCGTATGCCTGAACATATTTGCATTAATATACTATCAGACTGTAAAAGTGCTGCTCATAGGCAGGTGAATATAATGCTGGATCATGTGGAGGAGGATGGGACTGTGCTAATGTGTCGTCAAGAAAGGAGACAGAGAAATGAAAGAGAGCGAAAGCTGCCACACAGTGAATTGAAGTGGCAACACTCCAAGGAGAGAATAGTAACTACTAGATATGTAGTTGCAGCATAACAACCACAACTCGATACAGACCACTTGCCTCTGCAAAATCATTGATAGGATGTTTGGGTAGTTGCTGAAGCATTCTGGTTGTTTGCTTGAATGAGTTATTGAAAACGAGTGAATTCGGTGCAAAGAAAGGACTGCCACTTTTGCATAGTTTGTGCTTGCTGTTTAATAATCATTTGAAGCTGGCAAACTGCAGCTCCAGTAGTAAGATTAAAGGATTTAACTTGAACTTTGTCATTGAAATTATGTATAAACCCTAGTTTATACATTTATACCTGTGTTGTATTATGCCGTGAGCGAACGCTTTGTAAAATGAATAGATGGATGGATGATTCCGCTGTGGGCACCATCTTCTGCCGAGACACAGCAATTCATTTAGCGCGTGAATCTTACAATGCATTATGGGTATGCTCTAGCTATTGAGTGTGCACCAGTTTTACACTTGTTTTTGCAGTGCATTGTGGTATTGAATGAGTGCACTCAAGAACGTCCACTATGGTTTCAGATACTACTACAGGTGCCCTATTTAAGAGTGTAGTGGTCGATTTCAGATACAGCCTGGTTTCAGGTGGTAGCTAGGGCATTGTTAACATATTATGGTCACTAGGGTGTTGCTAGGTCACTCTGTTTAGTTGCTAGGCACTTTGATGTTTTTTTTTTTTAGGTGGTAGCTAGGTCATTGTTAAGATATTGCCGTCACTAGGATGTTGCTGAGGCACTCAGGTTAGTTTCTAGGCACTTTGATGGGTTTTTTCAGGTCATAGCTAGGGCTTTGTTAAGATATTATGGTCACTATGATGTTACTAGGGCACTCTGGTTAGTTGCTATAGGTACTTGGATAAATTTTTTGTGTGTGTGTGTGTTAGCAAGAGCTTTGTTAATATATTATGGTCTCTAGGGTATTGCTAGGGTATCTGAGTGGTAGCAAGGATGTTATTAAGTTGTTTTGGTCTCTAGGGTGTTGATAGGGAGTTTTGGGTGGTAACTAGAGAATTGTTAAGATATTATGGTCACTAGGATGTTGCTAGGGCACTCTGGCTAGCTGCTAGGCACTTGGATAAGGTTTTTGGGTAGAGCACTGTTAAGGTATTATGGTCTCTAGGGTGTTGCTAGGGTGTTCTGTGTGGTTGCTGATATGATTTTTGAGTGGTTGCTCTGTGCTTTTCTGTATTTTTTTTTTCTTCTTTTTTTGAGCGGTAGCTAGAAAATTGCTAAGATATTGTCTCTAGGGTGTTGATAGGGTACTCTGAGTGGTAACTAGGGCATTGTTAAGGTATTGTGATCACTAGGGTGTTGCTTGGGCAGTCTGGTTAGTTGCTAGGTGCTTTGATAAGCTTTTTGGGAGGTAGCAAGGGCGTTGTTGACGACTTATGGTCTCTAGGGTGTTGATAGGGTGTTTTTGGTGGTAACTAGGGCATTGTCAATATTGTGATTATTAGGACGTTGCTACGTGTTCTGGTTAGTTGCTAGGCAGTTGCTAGGGTATTATAAGTGGTAACTAGGACATTGTTGAGATATTATGTTCTGTAGAGTGTTGCTAGGGTGTTCTGGACAGCCACTGAAATTATGTTTGGGTGGTTGCTAGGGTGTTCTGGTTATAGGCTTGGCACTTTGCTAGGTTATACTGGGTGGTAGATATTGATATTGATAAGATATTATGGTCTCTAGGTTGTTGCTATGGTGTCCTGGGCGCTCGATATGATGTTTTGGTGGTTGCTAGGACAGTGCTGAGGTGGAATGCATGGTCTCTGTGGCACTATTCGAGGAATAATAAAGGAATAATGCACCAGTAATAATAAAACATCAGAGAGGGATGCAAAGATGGGTGACCTAATTCTCACAGAAAAACCCAACAAAAATGTGTTTATTAAATGCACAAAGCATCCAGGTTGTTGACAGCAAATGCAATGCATGATTGAATATACATGTTATTTATTCAGTATTACCACTAATGCCAAAAGGCAGCTTTATATAACCCAGAAAATGAGGCTTTATGTGTGTAAATTGTATCATGGCAGTGAATATAAATGTATGAAGCTGTGATTCTCATATCTCCTATTGCTGCTGTCATTATGGCTACTGTCTTTGTTCTGTCCTGTTGGCATGGCAACTAAGTCAAGCCCTTGCTGTTATCAAAGCAAACCTATTGGGGCACAGTGTGTCAGCGTGTATGTGTGTGTACTATCCTGCGGTAATGAAAACAGCAGTTTAGAGCTGTGTGCCATAAAGATGCTGCTGCTATGTATGTGCATGTATTGTATGTCAGACTACATGACCAGATTCAGGGAGTAAAGCTTCAAGCATAGACCCGAAGTGGCTCTACTTATTAAAGTGTGTATTTTCTTATCACATCATATAAAAATAACCCAACTACAGGTTAAATCCTGTAACACTGTGGCTATTGTTCTGTTTTAACATTCTGTCCAGCCTGACACACCAACATTGGCTCAACCAATGGTGTGAATGTGGGGCGGGGCCTGTTTGGTCAGCCAATGGCAGACAGGCAGAGTGTTTGGGAATTCTCTTTGTCATTATTTTTCAAGTGACTCTCATCAGTCTTGTAAAAATAACTATTCATCAGTTAAAAAAAAGTCAACGTGGTAAAAAGAAAATGATTAGTCCCTTTCCAGTAATGTTACGTCAACAGTTATAAATGTTCCTTTATTGAGAGGTTTTCTGGTGGTCTTTTCTGAAACAAACTGGCAAGAAGTGAAGCCAAGCACTCAGTTACAGGCAGATGTTATCATCTTTTACACAATTTTCTGCACAACTGAATCATCGATGCCATATGTTTTCAGTTCAACAAAATTACAGTTAATATGTAAGTATGCGAACACACATTTCAGACACATGATTCATTGTTTTGATTTCAAAATGACAGTAATGCAATTGGTGTATCTGAGATTTATCTAAAAGACATCCAGCAAGAGAACAACAGCAAATTCACTGTAATTCAACATTATATGAGGTGAATTCAGCCAGTAATGTGAATAAAGTGATTTAGTGCAAAAACCCGCAAGGCCCATTCACGTCAAGAAAGATAACTATAAAGATAACTCTAATGATAATTATATTAGCATCCATACCAAAGTATGGAGTGTCATACTGACTTTCTGTTGTCTGCTGCTCTAAAGTCAGATGGATTCTGATTGGCTGTCAGAGTTTTCAGGCTTGGGTTGGCCAAAGCACAACTGCTCAATGTTTTGGAGGACCGCCCTGGGGTGCGTTTCCCAAAAGCAACTATGGTCACAAGTTCCGTCGTTACCAATACAGTTCAATGGAATTACGACCATAATTAGCAAACAATGCTTTTGGGAAACACACCCCAGGATGCTACCACAATTCTTATTAAGTTTAACAAGGCAAAAAAAAACACTGAAAAACTGCGGTTTGTAGTCATGCCACGCCAAACCAAGCTCAAGTGGGAAAATAACCATAACCATACTTACTGTTCTTAGAACCATTTGGCTTCACGGTAGAACTCTTCAGTAGATTCTTTTCAGCACAAACATGTCTCTTTTTAATGTAATTTTGACTAATTGTACATTTTAATGTAATTTTGACTAATTGACTAAATCATGCTATTTACCTGCTGCAGTTATTGTTGCGCTATTAAAATATATTTGTGTTATATTTTCTGAAAAACATGGCAGCAGTCACTCATCATATGATAGACCGCAGACAGGTTATATACACATGCAGTACAGTCAGGCACATTTAAAGCCCCATTACCAAATTGCAGTAATCTGCTGCTGCTTCAAGTATTCTTGACCACAGCCTGACCACAATTTGCATAATTTTGCGAATTAGGTGTTACTGTAGGTGTAACAGTTTATACAAAAATGAAAATTTGCTGAGAATTTGAAAATGAGTTTGTTCCTTTGCCAGAAACAGATTTGGAGAAATTTAGCATTATGTCAATGGATCCTCTGCAGTGAATGGGTGCCATCAGAATGAGAATTGATAAAGTGATCCACACGGCTCCAGTCCATCAGTAAATGCCTGTTTGTGATAAACAAATCCATCATTAAGACTTTTATGATCAAAACTTAGCTGTTTGAACTCTTATTCTGACGGCACCCATTTACTAGAGTATCCTTTGGTAAGAAAGTGATATAATGTTAAATTTTCCAAATCTGTTCTGAAAAAAAAAATAATAATAATAATTATATCTTGAATGCCCTGTGGGTGATTAGTTAATTCTCATTTTTGTGTGAACTTTTTTTTATAACAATGCAGACAGCATCAGTAGCCACAACATGTTCTTTACAATGTCTAAATAATACATATTACATAATTGCCCCAGAATAACCTGTTGTCTGTTTTTTATCACAAACACAAGGTTAGAGAGTGACTGGGTAACTAGATGTAAATTGGTGTGCCGTCAACACAGCTGTTTATTTCCTGTTCTCGAGGGTCCTCTCTCAATTAAACTCTAATCTGTTGTTTTTACTTTGAAACGGTCAGCACTGTTCTAACCAATCCACTTATTCATGATTACATGCAGCTTCCATGTCAAGTAAATAACTTTAATCAGCAATACTCCATCTTTATTCCCCTATTCCGGTAAAAGCCCATGACATTCTCAATTACTGCGGGTGGGCATGGGGGTCTCTCGCACATACACACTGAGCATGTATGAGACGAGGAGGAGAGAAAGAAAAACAGCCTGTTCATATCATAACGAAACAAGACACAGTCCCCGTTGATTTTTCCCAGAAGCCATGTGATCAGTTGCCATGGGAATGGTGCAGAGACCCACTTCAGCTGCCATTGTGCTTTCACAATCTTGGCTGAAGAAGCACAGTCACCTACAAAAACACAGTCCCGTATTTAATGTCCGCAGCTCACCTTGGGCTTCCCAAACCTGCATGTCCATTGACACAAATTCTCACATTTGTTCTCCTGATATTTTAATGGCACAGGCAGATTTGGTTGATTGCGTGATATATGAATAGAGCAGCCTAGCTTGTCTTTGTCATCTATTAGCTTGCCGGATCAATTGTTACCCTTCGCTCTGTTATTAATGTGAGAGCTACTATTTATCTCACAGCTCCCTTTCAGCTAAAAGCACATTCTTACCGCATTGCATAATTTTCCGGCTGTGGCGTGACCTACTTCCCCTGATGTATCACACACACACACACACACACACACACACACAGGTCCACATGGCAACAACCAGCAGCTACTTATCTACTTGCATTTATTTTAGGACTGTCAATCAAAAAAATGTTTGACAAATTTAATTATGCTATGCTAATTAACTGCATATACTATGATTTGCTGAAAGCCCCCCAATGAAGAGCAGTCAAAGACACTATTGGTACATTGCCACAACACATTACTGCTTATGAAAGTACTGCATGGACATAGAATGGATTTACAAGTCAATATGTTGTTTGTTTTATTATTGTATGTAAGCCTATATATTACCTATCATCCACAGGAATGCATTTTACCATCAAGTTTGCAAACAGAAGGTTTGTACACATACTATTAGGCGTCTTCGGTGTCACATCCCAATCTATCTATCCATCCCTTTATTCATGTACAGCATGCTGTTTTTTTATAATCACACCAAAATGGAAAGGAATCTTAAAGAAGCTTCTATGAAATTCACAGATAAGACTATTTTGTCTTATATATAGCTCTGATTAAAATGGTTCTTTTCACTGCTGAAATCTCCCCAACTTTCACTCTTTTGCCATTTGTTGTTGTTTTTTTTTCACCTAGATTGTTTGATGCAATCCTACATTGAGTGTTACATTAAATGAAGGCATGGTTGTAACTAATAATTAAGCATAGTGTGTACAATGGATAAAGATTTGTTTATGAAGATTAATCAGAAGTAACCAGTTTGTGTTTTGATTTGTTTCAGTAAGATTAGATTTATTCGTTTGTGAATTTCACACCACAACTCTTTCAACACTCTTTGTTGGCTCCAGATTGCAGGTGTGCAAACATCAAATGAATTATTAATTTCTCACCTACGAGGAAGCCGAAATGAAATGCAGCTTTTACTCTATTCCCTGGTGCTGCAAACATCTGACTGAAAGACCTTGGAGTATTTACCTTTAGTATCACATTGTATTTCTGTTCACGTACAACATGTTCTGTTGGGTGAAGATGTGTTGTGGTGGATTATCTCTGAATTCAATCACACCATCGCACAGTGGTGTTATGGTTTGTTTTAACTCGTGGTTGCTAAGTAACCTCTCTCACTATCATTTATGTATCGTTCAGTTCGCTCTCTCCCTCTCTCTCTTTCTTTGTTTATCAGACACAGAATCAGCTAAGCTTTATTGGCCTGACCATGGAGGATTACAGTAATGGCAAAGGATAAAGGTGACCGGTACATAGTGGATATGGTGAACAAAAATGTGAACATAAAGTTAAGGATGGGAATAAAAGAATAAAAGATATATTGGGTTGAAACAGACCTAAAATCTATTTCTGGATGATCTCTGAACCTTTAAAATGTCCCTTTTTTTTCTTAGTAATGTTATGCAAATGTTAAGGAAACATTCCGTTTTAATATTTTGCCAACCTGTTTTACAAAAATTATGGAAATGTTATCTTTGAATGTTCTCTGAACATTCAAAGCATTCTCTGAATTAAAAAAAACAAAAAACAAAACAATGTTATATGAATGTCCAACTAAAACATTTCAGGAGGAAAAAAATGTTCCAGAACATTAGCCGTTAGCTGAGATGCTTCAAGTGTGTAAATTAGTACACCCAAAAATGAAAACTGTCTCATTTAATCACCCACATATTGTTCCAAACCTGTATAATGCTAAACCTGTATAATAACTTCTGCTAAACCTAAATAAACATAAAGAATGTTAGAATCCAAACAGTTGACAGTAGCCACTGGCTTCCATAGTATTTTTTTCTCCATACTATGGAAGTCAAAGGGGAAAGATTGAAATTTACATGTTTGGAGTGCATTTATTAATACAGAATTGTAATTTTTAACTATCCTTTTCATGGCTTTACTTATAATTTGGTGCTTTAAAACATTTGAAAATAACTACAAGTAAACTCTTATGTGCATTTTCATATCTTTAGTGTTCATTTTCTGGATTTCACAGTAGACATCACTGGCTAAAACAGAAAAGTATGTCAGTTCTGAAGGTTATACAATTGTGGAAAAAAATAGAATTGGAGAAGAAGAAAAAAACTACTAAGACCTAGGCCATTCTACCAAAGTCTGCAATTATCAGAGAATTGACCGAGAGGACCGCTACAGCACTGCCAAGAACTGCAAAGCTCTGATATGGGACAGACTGTCTAGACATCAGTGATTTCTTCTTGAGTGTTGAACAGATTCTGGCTCTTTTTTCTGTGAAAGGCCAACTCTAACAGAGTTTTCTCGTAGTTATGTAACAACTGAAGTTTTGCAGGATGAGTTATGAGACCGAAATTGAGCTATTCGGCACAGCAGACCCAGATAACATTATCTATAAAATCAAGCACAGTCGTACGGTATCACATTCTGCTTTTTTGCATGCATATGTTCATAACTATGCTTAAGCTATTGTGACTGTTGGTGTATGATGCTCAGTGTACCTCAGGCTACATTTAAGGGGATATACACACACAATTAAAATGTGTGTGTGTACTTACCTAGTGTGATCCCAAACAGGACAAAGTGTCCTGTTGCGGTTGATTAGTATAAGGTGATTTACATGGAAGACACTTTCTGCCTTATCAAGTAGTGTCTGGCTTGGGTGTGGTGTAAGCATCGCGCCCATTCAAACTGCAACCGAAAACCCTCAGCTCAACAAACCATTCAGTCTGAGCTACTGTATTTCACACACACAATCACAAATCCCATGTGTAACTCATGGTGTTTAGAAGAATATTCAAACACACATAAACACACGCTCTCATCTCTGAGCTAACTGAATCTGTCACAGGAGCAGCTCTAACAGACTGCTGTTGTTGCCTGTTCTCCTCTATTAGTGGCCCTAGAACACAACGTTCCAGTTAGAGCACACTTTTCCTGGCTGTCTCATTTAGTCTATAATTACTGATAATGTTCTCAGAGGCAGCTCCATTTTATGATGCACACTGGTGGCAGGGCTAAACAAATTAAAGAGAGAGAGAGGGGGGAAAAAGAGAGCAGTATAAATCAACATGCAGGAGACAAACAGTAGCGATGAGAGCCGTATCTGCTCCAGGGGCTACGGCTTACTGTCCAGCTGTGTCACATTGGGCACCTGTGGTGTTGGTTAAATAGCCTCTATGGTTCTGACCGGCTACCACAAAGGTACACTATCCAGAATCGCCACAAGACTGAGGACTAAATCATTTATCACACGCCTCTCATTCATTGAGTTATGAGAGCTAAGATTAGTTTGAAAAGCACAGTTATAGGAATAGTTCACCAAAAAAAAATGAAAGTTTGCGTACAATTTTCTCACACTCAGGTCATCCAAGATGTAGATGAGTTTGTTTCTTTATTGGAACAGATTCGGAGAAGTTCATTATCATGTCACTTGCTCACCTCTTTAGTGAATGGGTGCCGTCAGAATGAGAGTCCAAACAGCTGATAAAAAAACATCACAATAATCCACACATGTTAAAATCCACCTACTGTTTTGTTTATAACATTTTGGGCTGTAGAGGGTGCTTGATCTGTGCACATTTCTCTCCTTATTGAGGATAGCTAACTTTTATTATTAATAGAGACTTTGTATTAGCTGAAAGCTTAATAATGGATGTGTTTATTGAAAACGATCAGCTTTTCACTTCATAAGACATTAATTGATGGACAGGAATTGTTTGGTTTACTTGTGAATTATTGTATCAGCTGTTTGGACTCTCATTCTGACGGCACCCATTCACTGCAGAGGATCCATTGGTGAGCAAATTAGGTATTTGTATATGATGTATATGATCCTGTGTTGTTGGACCTTCATTATAATTATAATTATATTATATTATATTATATTATATTATATTATATTATATTATATTATATTATATTATATTATATTATATTATATTTTATTTTTAATAGTTTTTCATTTAATACCTTTCAAATAAAATCAAGTCTCATGTTACATTTTCATAATGAATTTTCCAGTTTCACTCTTAAATTATTCAGATTACCAAAGTAAAATGGGTTGCAAATGGTATTTCCTGACTTAAATAATATTTGTCCCAAGCCATCGAAGCAATAACCTATTCAGTTTTAAAGAATCTCCTGCAGCAGAAGGTTTACTCACAGAGACTGAGCTTCTTGCTGTGAGTGTGTTACTGTAGGGAAATAATCAATGAGTTAACATGCAAAACCATGCTGAACATATGGTCGGCCAAAGCATCCATAATGACATACTGCCAAACCAATCATTCCCACTCACTGCTGTGTGTTTGTGTATATGTATAATTGTATTGGTTTGAAACTCATTCTTTGAGCTGAGATCTTGTGAGACTTGAATCTAGTTGCTCTCGTAAATAGGAATATTTCAAGAACATACTGTTTAGTACATGCTGCCTTTCACTGAATAAGATGAGTCCTTGAATCAAAACAGTACAGTTGTGGGTGCCAAGTTGGAAAGAAACAAACATGTTGTGGTATGCCCAACCATTGAGCCAAGGATAAAACGTACTGTAACTGAAGATTGCAGTCAAATGTGATCTCGACCTGAAGGGCTCCCAGTATTGGCAAAGAGTTTTTATCAAGTGGTTATATTCTTTACAGAGCTACAGGGGTACAAATTATCCATAGCTTTCATTCGTGATAACACATAAAGATTTTGTACCAAGTTAACCAAGATTTTCATTGTTACCAACAGTTGTATGAACCACAGAAGATAATTGTTAATCATCTTGAGTTTATATCTAAAGTATTATTCAAATGGATATGGTTTTGTGGATCACATCTGTAAAAGAACATTTGCTTTGCTCCACTTAAAAATTTAATTTAATGAAAAGTAATTTACCGCATAAACTAGTGTTTGGCAAAAAGTAGGCGATTCCACTGGGAATTTTCTTCTGGGTGGTGAAAAAAAACAAAAAAACATATCCAATTCGAAAAGCAGTAAAATCACAGACACTTTATGAAATGGCATTACGTCCTCCCCTAAGACATTTAGTGGCTGAATAAAGGCTGACTTACATTCTGTGGATTCTGGAGACAGGCCAAACTTTGAAAAAGGAGGAAGGTTGTTGAAAAGCAGCTTAACATGGAAGCTGTAGGAAGAAAGTTTTACGATTTGATTAAAAGAACCACTGACCATATTGACAAAGGCCATTTCTGGTCTTCACAACAATAGAAAACAAACATCTAAACATTCTTAAATCAAGATACAAAGTACTTGAGAAGCAAAATGACTAAGAGATAGTTCACCCAAAAATTTAAATTCTGTCATTAATTACTCACCCTCGTGTCGTTCCAAATCTGAAATACCTTTGTTCATCTTCGGAGCACAAATTAAGATATTTTTGGTGAAATCCAAGAGCTTTCTGACCATGCATAGACAGCAATGCAACTGACACTTTCAAGGCCCAAAAAAGGTAATAAGGGCATAATTAAAATAGTCCATGTAATATCTCAATTTGTGTCCTGTAGGGGAATGAAGGTCTTACGCATTTGGAACAATATGAAGTTGAGTAATTAATGACAGAACTTGTTTTATGAAAAAATACCAAAAAAGTAAGCAAACTGATGCTTAAAACAATGAAAAAATACAGTATCTACCAATGGTATAGGACAAATAAACTTTGTACTGGAAAACGAGTCAAAAATACCTAACTGTTTTAAGTATTTCCGACTTTCCTCATTCAAGCAGACGGGAGCTGTATTTTCATAACTGGAAATAGCTGCCTTGGGGTGATCCCAAAATGGCCGCCGTGAACAGACTCTTTAAAAAGCTTTTTGATTAAACACGGATTTCATGATTCGGTACATGCTGGGGAATCTCTCCGGACCCCTGGATTAAGGTTGTTGGTTTTGGGGTTAAGACTTTGGTTCTCAGCCAAAGCCCTGGGGCTGTCGTGTTAATCTCCATGTCGGTCCTCATTAGCAATTATGAATGGAGAAACACTTGTCATGAAAGCACAACACACGGGGCGTGTAATGCCACCGACAGCCAATGAGAGCTGTGCTAGCATTTAAAACCTGAAAGTGACTGTATGAACACACTGAGTACCACTTTCACGTCCTTTTGGTTGAACAATTCATCCATTTTGATTAGTTTTTGAACTTTCCCAATGAAATATGAGCTGCTAGTTTGAAATGCAATAACATTTGATCAAAATAAAACAGCTTTTGATTACATATGCACTTGGCTTGAGATCATTAAGAAGTTGCACATGAAACAAAACTGTTTAAATATGAATGAAACTCATTTGACTCTGTCAGCTGTGTAAACACAATACATATCTCTAAGATGAAGCTAGTGTTTATTCAATGTAGCTGTAAATCACTGGGATGATGTTTCCTTTGGATTTCACTGGCTAATGGTTTATATATCATGCAGTGGTTTGGGCAGCATGCATGTTTCCTTTACAGGAGTCAGATGGATGGGCGGAGAAACCTTGCAGTACAAAATGTGGTCAACCTCTTCCTTTAGCTGTGTCCAAAACCTCAGAAATGTTCAGCCATAAACACACACACACACACACACACACACACACATTGAAAGCAGACATCATTGTTGTTATGAGCACCACAATGTGCGTGTTTCACCCACCAATTTGATGTGTTTTAGTAGATTGATCACAGCCTTTCTTATGCGAGAGGAAGAAATTGTCCCCGCTCTGCACAAACACAGGAGCTGCATTATGAGAGCTGCTTGTTATTTTGGCTGTTGTATAGAAGATCTGCCAGGTTAGCCGCAGAAAGTCATTTGGCCGAGTTCCCAGAATCCTTTGCACTTACTGACATGTTGAGATATAAAAAGTGCTATGCCCTTGACCTAGATTGCATCTATACTATGCACACGTTTGCATTATAAAGTTTTTGTCTGTGTTGAGATGCTTTTCTGGTGAGCAGCTGGTGTTTGTACTGACATCAGCGGAATCTCTGCGGGCTCTGGTGTCCTCATGTATTGCTTACTGTGAAATATATAGAAGGTAAAACGGAATTTATTAATTCTAGTTTAGGCAACATGGCGGATGTAATGCTGCTATAGCTCATATTTAGTGTGCAGGACTTTAAACAGGTATGTTTGCAGTACTGTAGACGCTTTGATACAATGCATGTGATTTTTTTTTAACTTCATGCTAATTTTATCACTGAAATGTACTTTGGGTTTAATGAATATTTAATGAAGAGACAAAGGCATTTTAATGACAAAGACTTATGCTACTGCATGCCACTGTTTATTATCTCTATCTGCTTATTATTAATGTTTTCATATTTAATTCAGGGATAATCAGTTCTGTTTGCCTGTCCTCTCTGTGCAGTTGTTTTGGTTTATTAATATGTTATCTCCACCTCACCAGCTCTCCTGTAAATGAGAAGTATGGGGTCGAAAGTGCACTAACAAAATCAAGAAAAAAAAAAAAAAAACTCAGAATCAACTGGTTCAAGCCTGATTCATGAAAAGAAATACGCAAATTATACAGAACATCAGGAATGCCTCCACCAAAATTTGTGCTGTACTCAGTTAGCTAATTAGATTCATTGTTTCATTCACAAATCGAGTTAAACACACTGCATGAATGATCCCTTCACAGTGAAAACATGCTCAAAAACATTTGCAGAACTCGGTTAAAGACTCATTCATAAAATAAACTGATTTGTTCATGAATTGAAGTTCAAATCACAGACTTGATATGACTGTAGCTCCTGATCCAGTCTGCAGTCTGTGATTTTTGAATCAGATTTGTTTCAAAACACTGAATTAATTATCTACTCACAACTGTTGAAACCAGATCATTCAGTCACTGATTCAACAAATCAGCGCTTTTTATAATTTACAAAAAGGAAACATGCATATACTTCATATGTTTCACAATGGTTTAACCATGGTATTTGTAGTAAAACTGTGGTTATACAAATGGCAATCAATGCACCAAAAAAAAACATATTTACTACACTTCTACTACAATAAAACCATGGTTAATTTTTGTAAGGGCAATGTACTGAAAAATGTATGGAAAATAACGCCAGTGTTCAGTGTTGAGTGTTGCTAAAGCATACTCATTTTATATCCACAGTGGTCATGTGGTTCAAATCAGTCAGTTGTAGTCATTGTCTCCTTAGTTCAAATAAATCTCAGCCACTGTGTCTGAAAAAAAAAACAGGCATTGTTTACTTCTCTCAAAGCCCACATTAACATATTTGAAAAATCTCCAAAGCAGCTTTACTGTGGTTTAGATTGGCTGATGGGAATTAGAAGTGATGTCAACAATAGTGTGTTCTAAATTTCCAGTGTAACCCAGCTTCTCTAAAAGCGCAGAGGCAGTGAGCTGTGCTGTTATGGCCCTTAGCACCCTGTGGTGGGTTATTTATAGCTGACATTGCCAGCCAGCACCGGGTGTAATGTAAGGACACATCCACAGAGCAGAGGGGTGATTAAATGTCTGAGTAATTGACAGTAGCCCTGGAGGAAGTGAGGGAAGAGTTAGAGAGAGAGAGGAAGTGAGACCGAGAGAGGCAGAGAATAACTCATTCGGTTTCCCTTACTACAGCGCCCCTTTGTCTGTCCCCAGAGATGAACAACTCTTCATGCTGAACTGTGCCCAGATGCCATCAGTTCGATTGGACAAATACTGAGGGTTGGATGGGTAGTAAAGTCTCAAACATTCCTGACAGGTCTTCAAGGATCTGTCCTGACTCTACCGATCAATGTTTTTGATGTAAACCAAACTCTCAGCAGATTCTCAGCAGCCTGTGTGCTAAGAATTTTAAACCTCAAGAACAATTCTGGTGAGATATTTATAGTTTTAATAATGCTCTTGTGTCCTAGCAGCAATGAGCTGATTGCGTAACAGTAATTAGCAGACAGACTTAAGCAGCAGTGACAGAAGACTTACGCCGACCTCAGAACAGACAGATACCCCTTTTCCACCGACGCAAAGATATTTTGAAACCATTCACCAAAGACAAGACTCTTCTGGGAAGGAAAAATTACATGTGGCCACTTAAACTTGCTGTCTTGAATCAGTAATGTTAGAGTACTGGGTAACAGGGTAGTGTCTTATCCAAGTATAGTTTTCAAAATAATAAAAAAAAAAACATTAATTCAAGTGATCAGCAGAGTTTTTTTTTTACTGAACTATGTGGAGCCACAAAACACAAAGTATATTCAGCTGAAAGACATCATTTATAAAGATGCATGTAGACTGATCATAAAGGTGAAAGAATAGTATGAGTTTTAGTTGAGTAGTCAGTTAGTCGACTTTTACAAGCACTAGTTGCTGCTGTCGGAAGCTATAGAGTGTGCATTAACTATAGGGCATATAACTATAGGCACATGTTCTACTAGGGTGCTAAAACGAAAGCAAGAGCACCCTTATTTGATGCTGTAATAATAGCATATCGGTGAAACAGATTTGGCAAACCATCAGTGCTTAGTTGTTCATTGATTATGACATAACTTTGATGATCTAAAGGGATCCCAGCAGGCACAGGACGTCAATATAACGTAATTTTGGTTGAGAATGAAAATCGGGTTGACGTCAGTATTTGACATCAATTTGACTCTGACATAACATTGGATTTTGGTTACATAACCTAAAGACAACAAATATCAACATCAGTTGATGTCGGTATTGGACATCAAATTAACATTGACATTAAACGTTGAATTGACACTGAATTTTGGTCACCCGACATTGCAACCGAAATGTAACCAAATATCAAATGTCTTATGACATTGTGTACCTGCTGGGATAGTTCATCCAAAAATAAAAAAATCTGAAATTAATTACTCACCCTCATGTCTTTCCAAACCCATAAGACCAATTTGTTCACCTTCGGAAAACACATATTAAGATATTTTTAATGAAATCCAACACAACTGACATTTTGAAGGCCCAGAAAGGTAGGAAGGATATCATTAAAGGGGTCATGAACTGCCTCTGTTTTTATTTTGTACTATTCTCTGAAGTCAACTTATAGGGCTCCATCATATACCCGGCGCAAGGCACGGTGCAATAATTTTTTGCTAGTTTTTGCCTGATGCAGTTATCATTTATCATTTTCACAACCTGTGCCATGTTGTTTAAATTACAAATGCATTTGCACCCATTTGTGCGCTCACGGGCATGCTGGTCTAAAAACAAGGTGTGTTCAGGCTCATTGTTGGCGCATTGCTATTTTGATGCAAATGAAATAGACTGCGCCATTGACCAACTAAAACCTAGTCTAAAATAAATGGTGCAGTATTTTTTTGTTATTTAAAGAGCGCATTAGTAATATGCACCTATAGGCGGGTTTACAACTTGCGTACACTCTGCTTATTACACACACAGGGAAGAGCAGCAGCACACAAACATGCCAAATAATTTAAATTGAAGGATTTCAATGTATGTTATATTTGTGTAGGCTACATAAATATAAAAATGCTTACATGTCATAATGGATAGTCATTACATGTTTCAGAATTAGGCTACGTCGTGCACAAGCAGCTCCATTTCCTCTCTGGAGGTGCATTCAGTCTTTGCTCTTGCAAATTCCTCCATGTAAACAGTGAACCCGCCATGGCACGAGTGCAACTGGCTCTAATAGGGAATGGGAAATGAGACTCTGATTGGTTTATTGCACGTTATGCCCAAAACACGCCCATTACTCACGAGAATAGGGACAACCCTTTTAGACCACCATTTTTCCCATTGTTAAACTAGCAAAAGTGATTTCGGACATGCCCCAACTGCACCTGCAACTGCGCCTTGCGCTTTAGACCATGCACTTAGATTGTTAAATAGGGCCCTTAATGTAATCAAGATTTTTACATCAAAAAACATCATAAATTACAAATAATAGGCTATTTTCTGTCCTGTTTTGAGCCCCCTCATCTGAATGCTCCGTTCAATAGGCTTTGCTGAACATAGAGCCAAAAAAAGGTTTAATGCAAGTATAGTAATGCAGACTACTGGTTAAATTCAGTTGTCAGTGCCAAAACAGATTTTATTCTCAGCAAACAAACCACAAAAATGTGTCGTTAATAAAAATCATTTTGCATAAATACATCTAGAAATTGCATTAAATGTAAGTGCATTACTGCCACTTTCACCTGCTACCATTCTCTTAATGAAAATAAACTAGCGAATCACAGATGGTACCATGTTCAACAACCTTATAGGGACACTGAATTTTTATTTTTGAATGAACTATCCTTTTACGTCGAAATAATGGTCCATTTTAATGGAAAAGTTATAAGAGTCATCTTAAGAGCACATTATCTTTATATTTATAACCCCAAAATGACATTTAATTCTCTCAGAGCTTTTAGCCAAAGATGATGCAACAAAATACCTAAGTGCTCTTTACTTAAAGAATGGACAAATATTCTATGCGTCATGGCTTCTCGTTATGACCGAAATAATGATAATACCAGGCCAAATACTAGAAAGGACAGTCAGATGTGTTTCCATTCTTCAGTTCCCGTGGTGCCTAATGCTTTGTGTGCCTCAGTTACTGAGAGAGAGAGAGAGAGAGAGAGAGAGGGAGAGCAGAATAAAAAATAATAAAAGTAAAAAAACAGCAGGATCAATATCACTCAGAGCTCTTTTATGATAGCAGGAAAATGCCCTGGATCTGCCATGGTCAATTATATCAGATCTGGCGCCATGCATGCGTGCAGACTCCCAGACACTCCATGCTCCTGTCCCCCATCTCCACCCCTGAGAGCTGTTTCTGGATAAAAGCAACCAATGAATATCTGAATACTTGCAGTAATCTTACAGGTACATGTCACATTTGGATGTCAGTCTACAGATACTACGTCTCAACGTACACAATGCAATAACAAACTTAAAGGGATAGTTCACCCCCCAAATAATTTAATCCTGACATCATTTACTCACCCCCAGGTCATTTTTTAACCTGTATTATTATGTGAGTGTTTTTGCATCATTCAAAATCATTAAATCTAAAATAGGAGCTATAAGGAATGAATTCTGTGTTCATTTCTTTTTACCTGCAGCGATAACAGATTCCTGCTAATTTTAGATCTTCCTCATCTCACTTGCCTCATTATATGTGTCATATTTTATCTGAAGCTGTGGCGTTTTCTCACATATAATGAAATATGAGAGGTGGCAGCCGTTGAGGTAATATCCTGATGCCGTGCAGTGCTGAGCTAAAAATAGTTTATTCATTTTCATTTGGTGATTGTAGCAAATGCAGCACTCAGATCAGTAAACATGTCACTGTCAATTGAAAGCTTATATTAAGTTACTCCTGTCTTAATAAAGCTGACAGGACCCAGAGGAAAATGTCATTGCTTATAGGTTGGTCCTTCATCTGTGAGGATGATCTCAGATGGTTCATTTCAGCATTACTTTTCTTACTGATGTTTCTCTTATGTTATGAGACATAAAAATAGACATTAAAATTCGAACTTTTCGAAATACACTAAGCGTATTAAGTATACTTCCTGTACTTATACAAAACTGGATTTTTAGTTTTTATAGTAATTATTTTAGTAAAAATAATTACTATAAAACATCTGGATTATTATTATTTTTTATTTATTTATTTATTTTGCTAATGCTTTTTATATTTTATTACTTTTTATTATTTTTTCCCCATAAAACTATATACAGAATTTTTGCTTAGTGTTAAAAACAAGTGCCAGTAGAATAAAATAGCTGTTCATTTATTATTTCTGATCTCATAAAATAATTTATCACCCAAAGAAGCATAATAAAATAGGTGCAAATTAACTCTGACAACCCTTAAAATACAATTTGTAAAATTTAAACACTTCCATGCAAGCCTCGTTTGAAAACCCCTGCTAAAGAATCTTGTTGCTGTCTAGGAGAAGCATCTGAGCTATTTAGAGAGATCTTGTGTGATTTTTCTGTCCTTTTGGGGGAGTGTTTGACTTCAGCTTGCTGGTGTTTTGTGAATACATCAACAGCAGAATAGTGAGCTCTGAGGTTGGAAAGATGTCCTGGGAATGGTTAATCGTTAGGTGAGCGCCTACCACCTGTCGGGGGTCGAACTTGAGAGAGGGATGAGAAACGAATGACCACCTGCAGACAGTTGTGCAGACTGTGTGTGAGTCAAAGTGTATCAGTGATGACCTGAAAAACCCTTTTATCAGGAGACACATTTCCTCCCCGCTCTCTGTAGGTAGTTCCCTGGAGGAGTACTATCTCTAAGATTGCTTGTGTGTGACGCTCAAACTCTGATCTGGAGTCACCCTGAGCTCTCTGCACCTCTCAAGCATTCATCTCACTCCCCTGCAGAACTATCAATAACCCATTTGGCTGGAAATCAAAAGGTGTTGCTGATGTAATGCAATGAAACATCCTTTTTGGCCAAAGGTTATTGAGGAATTTGACTTTTAATGAGGTAGGAGAACGTGGAGAGTCAATATCTGAACTGTTAGTTTGCTGCATGTTATTTACTACCGAACTGTCTAACACGCATACGCACACATTTTCATTTAAATAAGCATTTAAATATCCTGATTTCTAGATAAACATAGTTTAAAAGCTTCTCATAACACATGAACAGTTTGTTAATGTCGAGAATTGGAATAAAATAAAAAGTGTGACTGAACATTTTTTTATAAAAATGTAATGCAAGTTTATTTTTCGTTGCACTTTTTCTTTTCACTTGCTGTAAGCATTAACAGTAAAAAGCAGGGAAAGAAAATCTGCCAAGGAAGTTTGCAGGTCTTTCAATGGAGTTGGATGTTCTTGGCTCCTGCTCTGGATGTCAAACTGAAGAATTTTAACACTGCAGAATATTTCAAACTGCCATTTAGCGGTATGTGGCCACATAATGAAACAAACAGGACACAGAACAGCTTGTCCAATGCAGTAATGTGCCTTTAAGTATGAGTAAAATTGATTTTCTTTTTTTTTTAACAAGAGAACAAATGTTATGGATTTTTGCATTTCTTATGATTTTTTCATCCTGTTTACTTAAAATGTGCAACAAAACCTGAAGCCATCAAACAGCTTTGGTCGATGAGACCAACAGTGGTTCATATCTGAAATACTCAGACACAAAAGAATGCATTAATTTCCTCTCCAATATCTACGATCTGGTCGCACAATCCAGTTCATAACACTCATGGATTGAAACCCAGAGTAGAATATTTAAGAGGCAGTTTACTAAAAAATGCAGATGATGAACCCATATGTTCATTTTTTCTTTACTCATTCAGTTCATGCTATAATTTTATATGAGGGTGACTAAATAACATTTTTTTTTTAACTTCTTTAACTTTGAGCCTTAAACAGAACAGGAAATAACTCATTGCCAATTATATAATATCACATTCTAATCACTCAAACGTGAAGAGGGTCTAATGTGCTGTGTAATAACATCCTTTGGCCCTTTCTAGTTGTTTTTGGACCTTGAATAAGAGTATCAGTCGGAATAACAGGCCCCAGCGGAGTCCTCTGTCCCTCACATTTCACACACCTACTAACAAAATGAATATTTGTGTGAATGACACTCAGCACACATTACCATTACATTCCAAGAACTGAAAATTTTGTTTTAAGACTCTGGCTCCACAAAATTAGCCTTCATATTTGGCAAAAACAAGGAGGCTGATCTTTATAAAAGATTTAACAAGGATGGAAAAAGGCCACATTCAGCCAAACCACTGTGGCTTTTACTGAAGCGTGTGCTGCAGTAATGCAGACTGGAGGAGGTATTCAGCTTTCACTGAATCACTATTAATGCAGAGCAGTGGGAATGTAGCTCTCCTCAGCGTTTGGCAACAGCCTCATCCTTGGCTTGATTGCTTTAGCAGAGCATTGGGCTGGATTTTAATTGGGAGAGGACATTGAATAACCTTGTTGTGTCCACAGAATGCTCTTCAGGGACTGAATACTTCAGCTTGACACTGGGGAAACCTTGATGGCTTTACTGAGTGTTGCATTTCATATCAATGGCTATTTTAAATGGGATGTCAGGTCAAATTTTATCTATTTATGTCTTATAAAGACCAATCATGTTTTGCTATGATTTATTTAATTATTCTTTATCTATTCTCTGTGCCCTAGACATATTGTTGAAAACTAAACATACAACATACATTCTAATGAGTAAGCCGAATATAACTGTTGTAACTGCTTGATATAATTGTTTTCCTAAAGGCATTTGAAACTGTTGTCATAGCAACAGGTCCATAAGTTCAAAGTCATTTTATGTAAATAGGATTAGATCACAATGGAGGGGACCTCAGATGATGTGTCCTTGTTGAATAGAAGTATCCATATAATGTCAAAAGTATAGAGTTATTATAATTTAGTATGATACTTTATAAACCTAGGATAAATAATAGGATAATAATATTAAATAGTGCAGAATTTTAAATATCGCTTATTTTAAAATGTGTAAAATTGATCAACTCTTTTGATCCTAAAAGTTTTAATATATATATACAGTATTTTTTCTTATTTTTAAGAGTATATAAAATTGTAACATAATGTGTCTCAGCTCTGCATTGCTATTTGTGGTTTTGAGTAATGATACGTAGATGTTTCTGTAAGATCTCTTTCCTGAAAACACATTTAGCCCATAAAAAGGAGGGCAACTGCACTGAACGGTTTAAGAGGTAGTAAATAACTGGAGTGTCGGCTGGTTTGGGCAGACTTCTTATTCATTCCACTGACTGCACCTTTCATTTTCTCTGACGGTTATCCGGGCTCTACTGCTCTGGAGTCATATTTTATATGTTTAATATGGTAATGTTCTTTCTTCACCTTGCAGATGCTGAAAGCCCCCTGTGCATCAATGTCTTAAAACAGTCATTAGCCACCTACCATTTTAAAGCACATAAGCTCTCAGTGATTCCCGTAGATGCTTATCATTGTCGGTGCCTGCAGAATAAAACCGGCTGGACATCTCTCAGGTACCAAGGACCTGTTCAGAGCGTTAATTAGGCCTGCTGATTCTAAAGGCCATGTGCAGTCTGGAATTACCTGGACTGATTTTAATGTACTGCGTATATTAAGAACTAAATTACAGGCTGATATTTGTAGTATTTATAAGTAATGTTTATGCTTACAAGCTGTATGTATATAAACTGAATTCAGTTGTATGTATTGTATTGTATGTATCATAATATGAACATATTGACAGCATCTAAAATGGAAAAAATATTAATGTATGCACAATTAAAAAAAAAAAAAATCATCAAGGACACATTAAATTGATCAAAAATAGATTAAAAAAAAATTCCACTAAATATTAAGGAACACAACGTTTTTCAACATTGCTAATCAGAAATGTTTCTTGAGCTCTAAATCAGCATATTAGAATGATTTCTGAAAGATCATGTGACACTGAAGACTGGGGTAATGATGCTGAAAACTCAGCTTTGCTATCAAAGGAAGAAATTACATTGTAAGATATATACTGTGTATATATATATATATATATATATATACAGTATATATATATATATATATATATATATATATATATATATATATATATATATATATATATATATAGACATATCTATAAATTTTTGGGTAAAGTTATTTGAATCCTAGCCAAAGCGTAAATGTGTTAAATAATTGTGATGTCATTAAACAAATGTTATGAAACTCTTTGATTAAATACAAAAGAAAGCAACCTGTTAATTCCATGTATGTAAAAGGATACAAAAAACAACTGTTTATCTCTACGTTCATATGTAAAATGCCTACATGTTGTAATATCTCTATGCAAACATGCAAAAAATCTGCGGTCTGCACTAGAACCGCACATTATTCCCAAATACCTATGATCACTCATTGTAATATGACACTACATTAACAGTGATGTACCCAAAAAGTTTGGTGAAGGAGTCAGTGACAACTCTACAGTGCAAGCCTCAGTGTCTGAGACTGGAGAGACTGTGCGTAGAACATCTGTTGCCGGGTTTGCTTTACCAGTGACAGCTTTATGCTACAGTGGCAAAGAATAGCCACTGTCAAAAAAACAAAACAAACACTAGCTACTGAAAAAAAGTAGAGTCTGCTAGAAGGCATGCGGGAGACACTGAAGCCAGCTGGAAGGATGTTCTATGATCTGATGAGACCAAAATTGAGCGTTTTGCCATCAGAGTAAACAACATGTTTGGCGTAAACCAAAGGCTGTGTATCATCAGAAACACACCATCCCTATAGTGAAGCACAGTGGCAGCAGCATGAGGTTTATGAATGCTTTGAGAGCAGAGGGCAAAATTAATTAAACAAAATCCTGATGAAATCCACAAGACGCCAGTTATTTGGAAGATTTGTTTTCTAGCATGACAATAACCCCAAACAAAAGCTGAAGGTACCATGAAAACATTTTTTTTTGTCCAGAAAGGAGTCCAGATCTCAACCGATTGAGAATTAATTGAACTTTTTAAAATACTGATTGACAATCTGTGGTTGGTTGTCCATAAACGTGTAAAAGATTATACTTCCAAAGGTAGGGGTGAATACTTCAGCACCATAGAAATGAGTCTGTGTTTGTCATACTCGAGCCATTTCCGATGATGAATGATGATGTCACATCAGCTACAAAGCTTTTCCTCACAATCAATGTAAATCCCTCATCATTATGGCTTTTTCCATGTCATATTTGGAGCAGATTTATTATCTGAGTTTTTCATGCTTCTATTTGTTTTGAGATCCGTCTTTGAAACTGTCATTATATAAACACTGTACCCGCCCACCTGCTGACACACAATCACTAACTAAATTCACATAAACACTAGCGCTATAAACCAACCAATGAAAAAAATCTGGCTTGAACAGGAGCCCTGTGTTTACACCTATTCTTTTGCCAGACGCTTCCTTACCAAAGTGACATACAAGAATGTGCATGTGTTTCAGTCAGCAGAAAGAACGGGGTTTGGCTCTGTTTCCAGAACATGTCTATTCAGATTTTGTAGCTTGCATATTTGGTTTTCAAAGCAGATAGCTATTGAATGCAAAGTCAGAATAATTAGTTCACTGTCTGCATATTCTTTGGCAGTAAGCATTTCCATTTGGTCCATCTGAGTGTTTTAACATGTTGCTGCTGGGGCTGTCAATTAAATTGTAGTTAATCAAATATAGTGTTTGTTGAAAAAAGTCCCAAATGAAGATATCTGAAAGACATTACGTTATGGTGCAGACAAATAAATCATTGAACAGACATGACAAAAAGTGGCTTTAGAATTATCATGAGTTTTCAAGTCTTGTAGGCAGAAGAGGTGTGGTCTCATTAACCTAATTTGCATATCTATTTGTATCAATGAAAACAACTGTTTTGTTATAATATCAATAGCATATAATTTTGCTTGAAGGGACAGTTCACCAACAAATAAAAATTCTATCATCTTTTACTCATCTTATATATATATATTAAATAGAAATTCAGGTTTGGAACAACATGAGGATAGATCAGTTAATTTTTAGGTTAATAAAGTGACATTCATGTATTAAAGTAAACAGTTTTTGCATTGTAACAGTAGTCTTTTTATGTACATTTGAAATGGCTGAATAATTTTTCCTGGTGGTACTTTTTTGCCCACTCTTAATGCCCACCTCACAAAGCCACTGAATCATGCTAGGTATGATGCATACATGACATGTTATTGAGCTTCCTGAACAAATGTATTCTAGGAGGTGTGAGAATCAATGTGCGGCCTGTCATCTCGCTGCCACAAAGTCTCATCAGTCAGCACAGACTTTTTTCTTTGACCTTTGGATCTGTCAGAGTCAGTCACTGTCAACTAGAAATGGGTCATGTAAGGTTAAAATGATTGCAACAAAAATGCATGACTGCAAAGTTGGTATATAAGTACATTTTATGAACAGTTTATATGATAGTTTCCGTTGGCAATATTAGTGATTTAAAGTAAATTCATTCCATTATACAGTACTGCTCAAAAGTTTGTAATTTGTAAAGTTTTTTTTTTAAAACTTTAATATTGTGAAATATTTAAATACTTGAGTAAGTTTTAAAATGTAGTTTATTCCTATGCTGCAAAACTGTTTTTTTTTAGCATTTATTTTAGTTAATTTGTGTCACATGATCCTTCAGAAATCATACTAATATGCCAATTTGGTGCTCAAGAAGCATTTCTTATTATTATCAATGTTGAAAACAGTTGTGCTGCTTAATATTTTTATGGAAACATTTTTTTTTTTTTTTATTCAAAAGTACAAGATTTTTTTTTATACCTTTTTTGTAGCATTTGTAACATTCTTTCAAAAAAATAAAAATAAAAATCTTACTCACCCCAAACTTTTGAATGGTAGTGTATATTGTATCATACATATAACACAGCAAGTATTTAGGGTACTATTCTTCGTCCTGATCATTAAAGTATCTCCTTGGGCCACTTAAAATAAAGTTAAACTTCTTTGTAGCATGAAATAAAGATGAAATATGTCCATGTATGGTCCAGACACTATACTTTTGGTGTTTTGAGACCCTGCGTGCTTAGAATTACAGTACATACACTTGTGTAGCAACTGAACTGAAGAGCCCCTTTGGCTCAGTGGTCCCATAGAGAAGTACTGTTGGCCAAGTCAAACACATGCTCCATATTCCCCAGCTGCAGGAAGGTTTGAGAATAGAGCAGACAGCTCTTTAGTGGGCTCTTCGGAAACCTTTCTGACATTATGGTGTCAAGAGGGAGCAAAAAGACTAGAATTTGAAGACAGAGAGGGTTTTCACACCCGCTAAGTGTTTGGTTCTATTATGAGCACTTGTGTTCTGTGAGTTGTCAGTGAGTTCAGATTCAGTGGGAAATTAACTGGTTCGGCTCCATCTGCCTTTAAAATAGCATAACAAGAAACGACTGAAGGAAAAGGAATAGAGATAATGATCATCCTGTGTGGTTTCTGTTGTAGCATGATCATTTGGAAACATTTCTTGACTAAGGGCAAAAAAATGAAGAAAGTGTGATTCACAATATGGAGTCTATAGGAAGAAATTAATCAATTTGATTTATTCTGGTTCTGGAAATTGATTCCGGTTCAATTATGACAGTATATTTTATTGCAATGGTCTTCAGTTGCTTTGCATTTCAGCAAAACTTTTTTCACCTTATACATGTTCTTGAAACATATGGAAATTTCAATCTTTTCCCCCATTCCTTCTCCCATTTTTCTGAAGGTATTATTGATGGAGGAACTGGGCCAGCATGTTGCATTTGTCATGTTCAACAAATTAACGATGCTGTATATCATAAAAATAATATAGATACTGTATATCTGTTCTTAAGGAAAAACTGTGTTTTGCAGTGGGAAAAAATGATTGAATTTTATGCCTACTCATGCTTTCTATTTCATTCTGTTGAGCGCTCTTCACTAGCATTTAATACCACATTATTAAGTTTTGATAGATTTATGGTTCAAGTTAGACTTTGTGTTGTGTCTATGCTGGATGAACAAGTAGATTTTTTACTGCCAATTTTGCACGTTCTTGTTTTTTTTTTTTTTTTTTTTTTTTTTTTTTACGATTGAATTTCACAAGAAGAGGTGTGTTTCATTTTACATAGAGTATAAATTATATAGTTATTATGGCAAGAATATAAATTTTAATACAGTGAAATGGCTGTTCAGTTTCAGAGAAATAATTCTGGAACTATTTTCTCATTAGATGCTTATGCAATGGTGATCTCATATTGCTGCAGTCCACACAGCTGCTAGATGTTCTAGCATCTGATATTTATACTCATATATTGCCTTCCACAAGGCTTATGCAATGCAGTGTTAAGCATAATGTTATAGCATAAAACGCAATTGTCTTTCAATGCATCACAAACAGAATGGGGAAAAAGAAATGAGAGAGAGAAGGAGAGACAGAAAGAGTCATCTTCATTCAGAAGGCAATCAGCCACATTGTAATGGCAGATTAGAGTGTATCATTTTTATTTATTTTTTCTGTTGTCTGCAGTGTTCCTGCGTGACTTTTGCCCATTTCCTCAGCTAAAAATAGCCCTGCTGAGCACACACTTCAAATCTGCCGGTGAGTACACTGGAGGTCTCTCTCTTCCTCTCCCTCTGTTCTTTTCCTTTTCTTTCAGGCTAACCCCCACCCCCATGATATAATCACATGCAGCAGGGGCTCTCAACCTTTTTGGGTCCACATAACATTTTTTGTTGGATCTCACAGGCATGGATTTCATGCCTGTCTCAATTACTTTTTTCCCCATTCAGTGGAAGTCAATGGTAACTAAAACTGGTCCCCAACATTATAAAATGTACAAAAAGGTGCAAAAGATGTCACTGGGGTGGTGCCTTTTCAAAAGGTATACCTTTGTACCTTACTTACCCCTAATTGCTAATATACCTTCTTTTTGTCTAATATTTTATATATATATATATATATATATATATAATTTAAAAAATTTAGACTAACAAGACAAGTGCCAGTCCCTAGAAACATGGATCATTTCCTTGTTTTTTTTTTTTCTTTGTGAAATTTAACCAAACAAGGATGAATGGAAGGATTGTTACAGCATTTTTTTATGTTCTGTGTGGTTATAAGATCCACATAACTACAAATTACAGCCTATTCTGTCTAAGAACATTAAAAAACACTCAAACAAAACTTCTGATTCTGTAACCCTTGGCTTCTCTGACACAATGGATAAACTTTCTCGGCTATTTTAGGTGAATAGAAGTTTGCGGTCAAACCCACATTGGCATACACTCATTTACTGGTTTATATGTACAGAACTGAATCTCAGAGGCTTTATAAAAGATTCATGCACTTTAATACATCTGCTTTATCAAGTGTGAAGCTCAGTTTATCGCTGGAGTTTGCCAGGACGCCGTACAGGATTAGGTGCCCTAACTTTATTGGTATGCTGCTCATAGCGCTTGAAACTGCTCACAACTGGGATGCCAGAGATGGCAAATTCCCCATAAAATTTAATTATTACAATATCTAGCATTAATTAGAAAACACAAAATAATAAAATGACTTAACAACTTGACTAAACTTAACAACTAGCTATTAATAAGCAGCAAATTAGGAGTTTATTGAGGGGAAAACTCTATGTGCTCCCTATTCTAAAGTGTTATTGAGGAAGAGTTGCTTTTGCAGACTTCTGATGTACTTGAGACTTCAGTGGACTCCAGACGACGTGTGTTTGTGCTCATAGGGGCCTCTTCCTGTTGTCATTTCAGCAGACATCCGAGAAGGACCACATTTCATGCTGACTCCACTTCAAGTTGCAGAGCGGTAAATCAGCACAATCTGTCTCCAATTGAAATTCATTGGCAGTAATATGTACAGTTATAGTAAATCTAGAGCTCTCATTTGAGTGCTTTCATTATACAGCTCTTCTTTCAGTCACTAACAGTATACTGGAAGAGAGGAGGTGACATCACACAGATAGGAAAATAGTGCTTTATGATTTTGGCCATCGTTTTGCCATCTGGGACAAATTTGGGGAATTGTAAATGATTTCTGTCTTCATCGGGCCAAATCGACAGTCTTGGATCTGCTGTAGCTCCTAATTCAAATTGATTTCAATGGGGTTGACGTTTCTTTACTTGTTACTAGATTTGTGATCCATTTTTGGCTGTTCTAATTCTTTAAGTCAAGACACTGTAATCTCAGTCTCACATTCTGTATGCCATGTGCTTGATAGTGGGTCTGTGACAAATATACGTAAATGGCGTGTCCCCCTTCTTCTCATCTCTGTTTCTCTCTCCCCATTTTGCTAGCTGAATTTCAGTGTTGTATTACAAATATCGATCTCTCGTGCCATTGCGATTGATTTTTTTTTACTCTCAGCGTTCAGTAAGCTTGAAGCTGCAGTGACCTCCATGCCAAGGTCACTTCTGATCATAACCTCAGATACATGTAAAGAGAAACAATGTTTTGTATCTATTTTGGAATTAATGTATCTTTATTTTTCAGCACTACATTGTAAAATGTTCAGAATGTACTGAAAGTGAATGTAAAATTATTATTAAATTAAAAACTCTTTGAAAATATTAAGTTTAAAAGTGTCATTACAGTGTAAATTGATGGACATATGGACATATAGAATCATATCTGAAACAAAAAACTAATAAATACAGTAATATTCCCCCCTTACTTCGGAAACTGTGGGCTTCCACACAGACACATGCACACGTCAACGGATCTTCCGCCTGGGAAGAGTTTCTTTGACGCGGGAAGGGCGTGGTCTCAAGATGAAAGGTAACTGATGCAACATAACGTAAGCAGGAATCACTCCTACCTCATTACATAAATAACAAACAGTTAATTTTGCATTAACAGGTTTGTTGTGATATTTTTGATTGTTTATGTTGCAAAGGGTGGTTGCTAAGAGTGTTGCACAGTGAACCATTGGGTGAAGCAGTCATACCCTTGCTTTCTCATAAATACATTCATTTAATAAAATAGTTAGAAAACTGGCCTTAAGTAAAAATGCCCCTGGACATCAAGGGGTAAATATTGCCCATTAACAGAAAAGTTTTATGATTCAAAGAAACTAGTTACTCATTACCTGAGCATTTTTTACTCTTACTCAAGTAAATATTAAGATTATTACTTTTACTTAAGTAATTATTTCTATAATTACTTGTACTTTTACTTGAGCACTGATAAAATGAGACTAGCTTTCAGTAGTTTCATTAATTGAAATTCAATTAAGAAATCTAATAGGCAAGAGTTGGTTTTGGAAGTCACTTGACATATGATAGACATTGGATACTTCAACGCTATCTCACAACCAATTCATACCTATTTTACGAGGTGGCTAATTCGTATGAATTTATACAACCTCAGGTTTAGGGGCGGGGTTAGTTGTAGGTAATTCGTACAATTTCATTTGAATTGTGCAACTCGTAAAATACGTACGATTTAGCACAAATCGTATGAATTTGTATGAATGAGGTTGTATTTTTTTACTCTTACTCAAGTAAATATTAAGATTATTACTTTTACTTAGTTTACTTGTACTTTTACTTGAGTACAATTTTTCGATTTGCTACCCAAGAAGAGAACTCTCTGCCAGCTTATCCCAGCCATTTTGAGAGTCAATTATTTTGTCTATAAAGGAAGACATTTGTCAACGTTCACTTTTTTTAGGTCGATGACAGGCCATTTTGGCTTCTAAATTGCAGGTCTCCTCCAACATCTAAATATCAAGCCACTTCCACATCACCACAAAATGTATGTTCTAGGATATTTTTGGAGTGCGGCTCCAAAGTACAGAGCAAAGCTTTTAGGATAAGGCCGTAAATGGGGAAGGTAAGAATAGATCCGGCAAAGATAAATCCATTTTGTCTTCAACCATGTCTTCTCTAAAATGGAAATACTTTTGTGTCTGCAAAATGATGTTATTCTTATCTTCATATAACACGTGAAATATTCTATGCACAGTGAGAAATTTGTGTATATTTTCCCCTATACAAATGCTTGTTTATAACATCACTATTAGTGGGAGGGGCCACAGATGTGTAAGGGCCAAATGATGATTGATAATTGTGTTGTTTTAGAACAGAACCTTTTATTTGGTTAAAAAATACCTTTTAGATTAAAGGATCCTTTGAAAATGTTACTGAATAAGAACTGTGACTCACACCGTTTACCATTATTATACAAAGACGAAATCTAATCTTTGCTTTAGGACTTTAAAAAAAAAATCTGGTTCAAATATGAAAATCTGCTTGGCAGGATAGAACTGCAATAAGAGCAGACTTTTTTTTTGCTTGCTCTGTCTGTCTGTTTTGCATTCAGAGTGGTCAGCTTTATTCATGCACACAGCAACAAGCAAATTACTTGCTGAAATTTATTTTAGGCCACACCTGACACATTTTGGTAGCTTTTTAGGGCAGCGGGGCTTCAGTTTCAACTCAAAGCAGCTCAGGTCTTCTGTGGTTTCAGTGCTGATCTGCTCTCAGACATTATGTATTTAGACTTTGAACAAATCCCTGAATAGTATAATGGGGGTGTTTTATTTTGGTGATGCGTGAAACCTGGGCTTTAGACATTAAGACTACTATAATCAAAGCAGCTGTTTTGGTTTTTACCATCTGTCCACTGAAAATAAGAAGGGAGAGATTTATGTTTGTCTTTTAAAAGGTTAATCATCTCATCTCTAATGCTCATCTACCATATAATCAAACATCTAGCACTTTACTCTTCAGTGGAAGCCAATTATCTGCTTGCAGGTAATATGTTCAACCTTTGCCCTGCTAAAAGTGTGTGTGAGTAATGTTTTGTTTGTGTATGTGTGGCCATTGTGAGTATGTGTGTGTGTCTTCCTCAAACCTTTATTCTCTTTTCCACATCAAGAGCTCATGAAGTATTCATGCTCAGCACTGTTCTATTTCTGTTCTCTTTCGCTCCTGCGGTGGACAGTGGACAGTTCAATATCACCTCTCATCCATCTCTGTGTCGTTCGTCTGAATTGCTCTTATTTCACAGTGACTCTCGCTCTCATGGGTACAAATCAATGTGATTAAAATAATCTCTCGAAATGTCATGAGTTTCACTCTTGGGCTGATCTGAAGAGTGGCCATTTATTCAAGTTCTTGATATAAAATATGTTGATATACCCAGTCTTGCTATTTATTAAAGGGATAGTTCACCCAAAAATGAAAATTCTGTCATTAATTACTCACCCTCATGTCGTTCTAAGACCTGTTCACCTTTGGAACACAAATTAAGATATTTTTGATGAAAGCAGTACATTTACAGTTATAGACTCTGGTAACTCTACAATGATACTCTATAAATACCTTAGAGAACAAATAAATTGCTTCAGTGCACTGATAAAATGAGACTAGCTTTCAGTAGTTTCATTAATTGAAATTCAATTAAGAAATCTAATGGGCAAGAGGTTTTGGAAGTCACTTGACATATGATAGACATTGGATACTTCAACGCTATCTCAACCAATTCGTACCTTTTTTACGAGGTGGCTAATTCATACGAATTCGTACGACCTCAGATTTAGGGGCGGGGTTAGTTGTAGGTAATTCGTACAAATTCATACGAATTGTGCAACTCTTAAAATACGTACGATTTAGCACAAATCGTGTGAATTTGTATGAATGAGGTCATACAAATTCATACGAATTAGCCACCTCGTAAAATATGTACAAACTGCCATCAGATCAGGCTGAATACTTATGTTTTTGCTGCAGGTCTTCTAATTAATATTTGTACAAAATGCAATATTTTTACTTGTTAAGATTCACTGATCATTATATTTTACCAAAAACAGTGATTTTACTTGTGTTAAACATTCCATTTTGAGATGTTATTTATAGATAAATTACAGAATAAAACCGTTATTATATTCGCTAAACATATTTATAAATGCCATGCATGAATATAATAACTTTTGCTGTTTATTAGCAGCACATTTTTATCCAGGTTAACGGTTATCAACCGGTTATCAAAAGGTTATCAAAATTATATCATATAGCCCACAGCGTTACTTTTTTAGTATCATCTGCACAACTCAAAGGAAGATTGGATTTGTTAACGTTTACTTTCATTAAATCATTTACAGGGCAAACTTATATATACTTAATATAAATGAGAAATACAAATATATTTATATTGTGTGCTGTTTTTTTTTTCTTCCACAAGAAAAGTATTTGTAATATCGCGTGATTTTACTGCCACAATGATTAAATGAAGAAAGTTTTTTTCAATAACTAATCCCATTAATCTAACTGCTTCCTCTGGGTGGTCATTAAGGGTCCTCAGAGTACTAAGTGAGTAAGTATCAAATGAGGTCAAATAAACTGAAACTGTCTTGGGATTTCTCACTGTTTTGACCCTGTCCTCTAGCACTGCTAAGCTGAAGGGCAAACTCCCTGCCAACATTGTGTTTGCTGCAGTATTTAGTGCTTGGAGAAAATCCCAATCCAATCTTCTTTTTATTGGAGTCACGTTTCCTTCACTTCAGTATGGTGCAGGCTGACACTAGCCAAATGCGGTATATCCTCAAATAATGTACGTTCATAGGAAAAAACTGGAGATTAAAGAAATATTTCAGGTCCAATAGAAGTAAAACTTAATAGACAAAAAAAATAATAATTCAAACTTGTTCCTTGTTATCTTAAAAAAAAAAAAAAAGTCAAAGTCAAGGTTACAGTGAGGTTGAATTTTTGGAGAATTTAAATGCAAAGAAAATTTAAATGTACAATATTGTAAAAACAATTATTAATGATTCTGTTGAAACTTGTTTATTAATTAAGCTATAAGGCTGTTTGAGGCAGTCAGAATTTTTACAGCCATTTTTGTGTTTACAATGTTATGATGGAAAGGTAGTTGTAAAATTAAGTTGTAAAATCTATTAAAAACTGAGCTTTTGTTACACAGGTGCACTAATTGAGATGGCAATTTATGATATAATGTTAGTTCCAGAATCGTTGTCACTATAAAATAAAATAGAATAATAAAAATATAATGTATTGTATGTATGTATATATAAATTATAATACAATTTTCAGCTGATTTGGGGATTTATGGTATTTTTTTCATGGCAAAGTATTTGTAAAGTATAAATTTACACAGAAAAGGTCAATAAGTCAATTTTCATTTCCCAAACTGAAATCAAGTTCACACGCATATTGTTTAGAGCTTGTGGCTGTACTATTCCATTGCATGTCCCACACTTTAATCCATGTTTTTGCTTTTGTTAAGAAAAGAATGGAAATTTACTTTCACGGTAATCAACATTATTCCACAAATGCGTCCGACTGTGCTTAACTTCTGTTGAATCTGGAACATGCTTTTTAACACAAAGAGAAATTGGAATGAAAATGCCACAGTTCCCGTTCATTCCTCTAATATGCAGCCAAAACAAATAAAAAGCCTCTTCCTCCCTGAATCCGCCTCTCACTTTAATGGCTCATAGAAGTATCTTGTATAAAAAGCACACGTCTCACGGTGACCTGAATTACAAGCGCTTCGTACTGAGTTATTGCCTGTGCCATTACACACAAAAAGCAGAAATCAGCAGCACTCAGAAAGGAAGAGGGGACTTACAAAACTATCTGACTTATTTATGTAAGCATTCAATGGACGGTCATGCTGCATGCACAATACTAGCAAGCCAAAGTCCCAGCCTATAGAGACAGAGTGCCCTCTGATAACCTCCACATAGTCACAATTCATTATTCACCCTCACTGAGCACAAAGAGCTCATTCTTTCTCCCCTCCCCTCTCTCACTCTCTCCTTCTCTCTCTGTTGTGCTCTTTCTTTTCCTTTACTCTCTGTCTTGCTCTGTTGTTTGCTGTTTATCCCTCCTCCCCCTTAGTAACAGTTGCTATCTTGTGTATTTGTGAGCTCTGTCTCTTCCTGCTGTGTTGGTCATAATCATTCTAAGTGCTCTTTCTCTGCCAAGTAATATCCATCGCCAGGGGCTTAAACTTAAGTGTTGCGTAAAATACAGGAGTCGATCCAAGATGTCAACAGTGAGGTTTCCTACAGTAAATCTCCATATAGCAGTGCTAAAATTCAGAACATAAGAATTGGCTCCCTTTCAGTTCATAAGTTTGAATCAGAATTCAATTTTTTACACCCCACAGGAAGTTGAATTGGAATTTGAATTGGAATGACAGGAAGAGAAATGTACTGTATTGCAATTCGGAGGAATTTAAGAAAGTCACTCCACAGAAGAATTTCATTAGGCACCTTCTGGCACACCGAAAAACATGCCTCTATACCAACCTTTTTTGAAGAAGTCCAAAAATGTACCTATACATGCACTTCACGGCAGTTTCCAACTGAAATCAACACTAGAAGGAGTAAAACACCAACAACTTTTATTCCTTTTCACACAAATTATAATTACAGCGCAGATTATCAATGAACAAAGACTTATTTACACATGGTTCCTTGCGAAATTCTATCACCTCAAAACAATTTTACCGTAGTGCATGATTTGTAAACTAGTACACATTTATGTTTGCATCACATAACCAGCTCCATATAAATGGCTTTTCTATCAAGAGGAGAGTAAAAAGTAAACTTGCTCGGTAGATCACCTGATACAGATGCAGACGCTCTGGTATTCCTGTGAATTGTGAGTCACGATAAAAGACTTGTAGAAGCAGATTTAAAAATGCCATGGAAATGTTATCAGTTAGGTTCAGTGTAGGTGGTACAATATTTTCAGATGCATTAAACTTTTAATGCCGGGCATTTCATTTCCAAAGTGGTGCAATACACACAACTGCCAGTGAATACAGAAAATATATAATATTGTATGCGTATGTGTGTTGCTCACATCATTGAAGCTATATATAATGTAAGATGAAATAAATAAATAAAGGTGTTATTTTCTGTTGCAAACTCTGTTGAGATGTTTATACACTAGAGGTTGGTCTACTGTCACAAGGTAGTGGTTAATTCTAATGATCTTACTGGTCAATTCAAACGTCTCGGGTTTTGCTGAGTCACATGCTTCAAGACTGTAACTTATTCTAATCTCTTTGTTTTGTTCCTGCCTCTCCTCTTCTTCACCTGAACCTATGTAGGACATTGTATTTTGAGACATGTGGCTTTTCTCAAGCTGCATTTTCGCCCTTGATCTATTTTCAGTTTTCTCTCAGGTGGTATTTCATATGCATACTGTTTTCACAAATGATTCGTATGTTATGACTTTGTCATCTGATTAGCAACTATTTCAAGTGTGTGACCTTTAAATACGAGCCAGTTGATAAAACCTCAGTTCTGTAGATTATGTAGAAATAAATGCCATTTGTTTTTGTTTTGTATTTCTATATGGAATCAATGAAGTAGTTCCAGCAAAATATGTTTAGTACTAATTTAACTCTAACCATTTTTTCCATGACGAGATTGGTAACTGACAGCAAAACAATAACAGCATAGAAAATTCTTAAATCAGTGATATGAAGTGAAGAAAATCTAATCTTACTCTGAGACATGGAGCGTAACAGAGCAGTGGAGGGAGAGAGAGATTCTGCAGGTGTATGGAAAAAAAAATGTCTGCCAGGAAAAAGTGGAGTGTGGTTTGGACACATGCCGCAACTTTGTCACTGCAGCTGTTCTAGCTCAACGGAGAAGGATTAAAATCCTTCTTAAAGGCACAGTGTGTGATTTGTCCGAATGTTTTCATTTGCACCAGATGTGATTGTCTCACAAGATAATACCTTTAGATAAGTCATAGTCTTTCTTCAGCCATAATAACAGTTTGCAAATAATAAAGGAGCAAACAAACCATTTACAGGCTCTGGATATGCTTCCACGTGTAACTGACCATCAGTGTTAATTGGCAAGAAGTATATACATATGAATTCAAAAGGGAGAGGTGAGAATTCACCAACAGCTTCCCAGGAAAACAAATCAAGAGTTTAGAATCACAGTATGCCTCATTGCGAAGACATTTAATGACCTAATATTGATGGAGCTCCGGAAATTACAGAGGCGAGAGTTCTTTGAATCACACTACAGCAGAACCATTGTGACATGTGTGGTGGTCTCGGCAGACCCGGCTAGCTGCCGTTTGTTTTGTGGCTATTTGGGTCTAGACAATGGAATGGGCCCCCGAGGGGAAATAAATGCTGACTCACACCATCCTTGTTAGCGTGTAGGGACACAGGCAGTGCCCTAATCTCTCCATCCATCACCCGCTCTGTGATTCCATAATGACCTGCTTTACCGCCTCTGTAAGGTCTGTGAGCCATGGTCTCCATGCCAGGTCCTCCACACAGATGGCCAGAAATAACATGCTTTGTCGTAATCACTCATGAAGTCCATTTTTCACAGGTTATTATGGTGCTTGTGGACCTACTCAAGGTTGATGATGAAATCTGCAGTCAATTGTTGCCTGATGCTTGCAGTATTCAAATGGCATTAGCTGGGGAACCCCTCTCAGGATACTGGCTGTGTGTTTATTGTTGTATGTGAAGGCAACTAATGTAAATATGCCATCAAATAAAAAAATAATGGCATTAGATATCAAGGTGTTGTATATAATATAGACGCTGATAAAAGTAAACAGCCATTGGTGTTTTAGCTGATAGGTTTTGAATCTATGAACAAACACTGTCACGATGTGACTAGCGTGAACGTCGGCATGTTGTGTGGTGCAACAAAACTAATCAGAACATTTAATTTTTTTTAATATAGGCTATTTATGTGAAGCAGGATTTCAGACCAATAAGATTTGACAGTGGGTGTTGCATGATGCTACAGAAATATAAACCAAAAAATCAAACGAAATGTCCTTTAAATAATCAGGATTATTATTGTAAACTAAATTAAACTTAAATAAAAAATAAATAAATAAATAACTGCAATAAATAACTGCAATAAAATAAACTTTAATTAATTTATTTGTTTAAATTTTTATTATTTTTCTTTCATTTTTATTTAACATTAAGTGCTGAAATGCTAAAACTAAAACTAAAATACAATTAAAACTCTATAAACATAGTTAAAAAAAATAGTAAAAATGACAAAAACACACAACAAGATTACCAAAACATTAAATAATTTTTAAAAGAAAATGGAAAATATAAAAACAAAAAATAATCCAATATATGAATACAAATTTTAATAGGATCTCTATGATACTAACATAACACTGTCTTTATTATTATTACTGTTATTATATTTGACAAGTTTGAGAATTTCATTTTTGTGTGACAGCATTATAAAACAGTAGACATATTTATGCAAACAAGTAAATCTAAAAAGCAACATTTATGTTTAATGTAGGCCTATATTTATATTTATTTATATTTGTAACTAATTTAGAAGAAATGCAATATTTATTAAAAACCCTTTTTGAATTTTAGTATTTTCTGTAGAAAAGATATAAATTCGAAGCAAGGCTTGAAATAAACCAATTAATTATTTATCACTATATTTTGTTATTTAATTCCCAACATTTCTTACAAATAAACATCTTAAATTTCCAGTTGTCAGTTTAATAAATGATGAATAAATGCAAACAAACAAAACAAAGCATTTGGTAATATTGTTTTGTGTTGGCGCTGTCCTGTTAGTGGCCATATTAATGGAGAGAACTGACTATTGCATCGATTCTTGTAACTAGTGGTTATGGTTTCCATGGCAACTGTTTATTTTGCTTCATAAATTAGGAGACTAGCTAATGCATCACATTTGGAAGGGCTGCTACTACACTATTAAATCATATGAGAAAAGTGATAAATCAGACATCAAAGTATAAATAGACTGATCCTAAAGTTAACACACATAACAATAATCAGACTGTTATGGACAGAGCAATGGCAATTACAGTGTTTTGAACCTTTTGGTTATTTTGAGGCAGGGTTCGACTGAACAGGCACGCATGAGCACATGTTTTGAATAAGTAGCCCGCACAGATGGACGAGCAGTATGCGTTTTACGACGCACTCAAACATCACAGCGATCACGGCCCTGCTCCGCCTCATGCTGCACAGCCACATTAAGCAGGCTTAGCTGAATGTAGGTGAAAGGGCTTTCTGTCTCTCTCGCTTCCTGAAGCAGCTCCCCGCAGAGGAAGGAAAGAGTGGGGGAGGGGAACGTGTGGTATTCTGAGGAAAAGCGGGAAGAAAAGATCATGGTGATTTTAGTTCTTACTGAAGGCTACTTGACAGGTTTGTCTGTACAAGGTGAGTCACGGCGCACGGCCCGCACATGTGCTCCCAACAAAAGAAATCACTCTTTCCAGAATCCCCACACATAAAACGGCAAAGTACAATGTCACACCGTTACTGTCAGACTATATTTTATATAAGGAACAAGCCCTGACAGAACGAGGAAGAAGATTTTGCGTCATCCGAGAGCTTACCGATTAAAATCCACCCTTGGGTTGCGTAAACGGAATGAATCCTGGATTGCCTGTGGCTGCTATAGCAATGCAATCAATCAAACATTTGTGTTGTCTGTAACAGATCGTGACACCACAATCAAGAATGTTTATCTGTGTTGATCATAACGTTAACATTCCTCGTGATTAATGACTGTCTACAATGTCCTGAAGCACTGCACTTTTTTCCCACCCTTTTCCATGAAGCATCAAGCATCATATTAAAAGAATTAAAGCTGAATCTTTTCTTCGTAATTGAAACTTTTGTATTAAGTTTAGTAAATTTATGGCGTCATAATGTGGGTGTCTCCAATTTGCAATAATTAAAAGTCATTATACATTTTATATTAACATATAAAAATTCTAGAATATTTACAATTTTGATTAAAAGCACGTTCATACCCAGGATGATAACTATAACTAAAACTATAACGACACGGAGGAGCAATATTGTTGAACTATTTTTTCCCAGCTGAGAAACAATGAAAACATTATAGCCAATTAGGATCCACCTGACTTTAAAGATCTCAAGCATGTAAAGTGGCAGGCGACATAACAACAGCGTAAACTTATAGTATGCTAATAATGTAATAACAATGTGTGGGTGCTAATATAGTCATTGTTATTATTGTCTTTATAGTTATCGAGAATATAGTTTATAGAATGTTTAAAAGTGACGAAAATGAATGAAAATGACGTTTCGCTAGCAAGTGCACCTTTAGTGGCGCCACCTAAAGGACCTGCCAAATAGTGCAGTCAATTCCATGCATATCTTGTTGATGACAAAATGTATGTAGCAGCCCAAATTTCTCTATACTTTTACACCTCTTTACAGCAGTTTAGATCACCAAGTGCCATTTGCTCAGTAGAGCTAAAATCAGTTTGGCTCCATCCTTCACTTCAGTCATTCATTATTGCCTTTCACTGACAGCATGTTTCAACAGGAACCAGTTTGAGACAGCACAAACATACCTGGCTTGTCATTTACTTCAATAGCCTGGGCCACTTCACAGCTTTTCATCTAATGGTTGTCCTGTCCAAACTACTAGATGTAAAGGGAAAAACATGCTTTTGTTCAGTCGCCTGCCAAATTTGATTGTTATTTCTGAATGCTGGGAGCTAATTAGTGTGTTTGGTTTTAGTTTTTTCCAGATTTGAGTGACATTTGGAAATGAACAATGAATGGTTTCTCTTTCTGCAAAACTTTCCTATGCTCCTGATTTTCATGAGAATGAATCATAATATTTAGAATGAGCTCTGACACTGTTGCTAAGGAAACCATGGTTCTGGTTTTGATTGGCTGAGCTGTATCTAGGCAGTGAGACAGTTCACATCATTGCTGCTCTTTAGAACATCACGTAATGAGAAGAGTGCAGCACAGAGAGCCCAGTTCCTTTGATGTTTTCATTAGAATGTTTTGATGTTGTTGCTATTTACTGACTTTTTTGTCACATATGGGACAGATATGTAAAGGTGGAGTTAGAATGATTTAATGCAGTGGTTTTATTTCAGGGCCTGTATGGACCCTTTTCCCATTTCTGGCATTTTCAGAAGTGTCAGTCTTGATGGTTGGGTAAGTCTCTATAGTGATGAACAGAAACTACAACAAATATAATTTTTGTGGTTCCATTTGCCCCAATAGGAAAAAATAACATTACTTTGACTTTCCATAAAAGGAAAAATATAGAGACTGATTATGTTGGTTAGAAGTGGGGAAATGTCAAATTTGCTGTTGCTTCTTCAGCCATTGAGAAAGACTGACGCAGCAATGTTAACCAATTTTCTTTGATATATTTCCAAAGTAATGCAACACATAGTGTCATAAATGTACATTAATTAAATTAAAATATAAAAACTGCTAGATTACCAATGCTATGATGTTTACAATAACATGTAAATAGAACAGAAAGTCACGACCCACCAGTTGAGAACCACTAATACACAGTGTATGCAATCACCTCTTGATTAACATGATCCCTTTTCTATATTTACAGCATGGCCAAGAACCGAATATATGGATTTGTGGTTTCAACCAAGACTTTTCAGGGTACAGATCAGGGGATATTTCAGGACAGTCTTCACCTCACAACGCCTCCAGGCTTTCATATCTCTGTCCAAACAGAGCATCCAAGTAGCGTATTATTTTTGCTCTGTAGAAAGATCTCAAGTCCTCGCTCAAGGCTTCAACATCAGGATTCATAGACATAAGAGCTAAGAGGAACTGAAATAGCTTCTCATGTCAACTTCTGCTTATGGACAGCACCGCACACAGCTTGTGTAGAGTCTGTACATGGAGGAATCCTAACCAGTATGGCTTTGGTTCTTCTGTAGGACACAAATAAGATACTTTGAAGAATGTTTGAACTGTTTTTGACCATTTGCTTTCATTGTATGGACACAGAGACATTTCTTTAATATCTTCTTTTTGTGTTTTCAGTCATACAGGTTTGGAGCAACACAAGATTTAGTAAATTATGGAAGAATTGTTTTTTGGGTGGACTGTTCTTTTAATTCCAGTGAGTTTCTTTAAACAAGGACAAGCCTCTTGTCCATCTGTGTCTCAATGAATTTAAGTTAGTGAGTAAAGTTGCAGAGGAAACAGCACACCCACTCTGAGGTGCCTCACATCTTCTGCTCAGGTTCTTGCCACAGATTCAGGCGAATTTGAAGAGATGTTCCAACCTGTCCTCCATCCAGGTCTGGCAGCACACCCACGCTTTCTGTGGGCTGTCTGCATGCATATTTATGTTCCAGTAATGCCTGAGAAGAAACATGAGTCACAAGAGGGGGAGAAAGAATACAAATGTGGCACGGTAGCCCACACTATCAGTCTTGTTATAAAATAGAAAACAGTACTTTGGATTATTTCAGTATTTGCATAGTCTCTGAATGCATGTTTCACTCAAAAAATTTCTCACCCTTTGCCATTTCAAACCTGTATGACCTTTGTTCTTCTGTGAAAAACAAAATATGATATTTTGAAGAATACTGGTAACCAAACAGTTATTGACTTTCAATGGGCCAAAAAAACAAACACTGAGGCATTTCTATTAGTGATGTAACAATGAACTCAACTCATGATGCAATATGATTCATGATTACACAATACGATTTATTCCAATTTTTTTCTTTTTTTTTTCTTTTTAAATGAGACTTTATAAATGTTTAATATGGTTCTTCTATTTAATATGTCCATTTGTTTGTTTTACTTACTGATAAATAAGCATTTAATAACGTAAAGTCAGCCAACCAGACTCTCTGATTCACATTAGGGTCCTTATCACCCTGTCAAAGTATATTTTGTATTAATGACTAAATGAAAAAAGCTGTAATCCTACTAGTGCCTATTTACAATGTAATTAATATTCATGAGTGAAGGAGTTTTATATATATACTGTACCTCCTAGATTATAGGTGAATACATACACAATATTAAGCAGCAACATATGGTTTTCAGGTTATTGTGCTGCAGATGGGTATTTAAAAGAAAGCAAAACTCTCTGAGAAAATGTAAAGAATGAAGAGTAAAAAGAGAGAACCTTGCGCATATTGATGGTTAAGTCTTCAAATCTAATTTAATGAAAGTGATAAAATCCTTCAGGAATCAATTCCTTACACCAGGCCTTCAGACAGAGGCTGTCAGCGGGCCGCCTGGCAACCCTTAGCAGGAACTAAAAGAAGGTGACTTCCCTATAGATTTCTACCACCTTTAAAAGTGTGTGTATGTGAGTCACAGACTTGTTCACAATCTCAAGGTCAAGGATGAGAGGTGTGTGTTTCCTCCCCCCACTGGTGAGTCAGCCTCCATCACACACACACTTCCAGTAGGGTGACAGAGGCGTGTGTCATTTGCCAAAGCACTTAGTATGATGAGCCTGGCCAAACGCTTGTCTAAGTGCACCAAAAAACACAAGAGGATGTATGCTGAGGCAATTTTGCCTGTCTCAGCATAGCACCACAAATCGGACAATTTTTTTTCACTGTTTTACCATTGCCATCATATTTTCTCTTCCCTTTGCTTTGAATCTCATTTACACTTTAACTCTCACTTCACATCTAGACAATTTGTCTTCTATCTCCACAAGACACTTCATTGTGAGATCAAAAATAAGCAGCGCTCGCTGATCTTCATTAGATTTCACCCCAAAATATTTTGATTCTGAGTGCCTGCTCTTATCTGATTAACCACGGTTCTGTGTTTCCACCTTCCAGTGGTCCGGAAAGATATCGTAGACTTGTTTTTCCAACAGAGTAACTGGGGAATGTGGGCTGCTGTTACTGTCTGACTAGATAGACTTTGTACTCTGTTGCAGGAAAATGTGCTGATAAGTCTATTTTCCTTTCCCCCCTTAAAGACAATACTCCCATTGAAGCCTGCAAGAAGTGAAGATCCATATCGTACATGGTTACTCAGAAAACAGAGCGTAATATTGCTGAAGGAAATGGCTGGGGAAGAGGTGGAGGTGGTTAGAGTGATGGATGTAAAAACATTAGGGAGCGCAAAAACCCGCGTCTTATTTGGGAAACCACCCGCAACCCAAGGCGTGTATGTTTTCTATCGATCATAGCAGCAGTAATTCAACAAATGATGATCAAATGATGGGGCAAAGCATTGTGGCTGGCCATATATCTGAATGTGAGGTGTAGTGAACCAATTTTCAGCTGGATAATTGTTGATTAGGAGTCTATTCAGGTCTGGATCACAGAAGGCAAATAAACCAATATCTATGTGCTAACAAAATAACTGAAGAAAAACAATCAAGAAAGCACAGCTATTCAATTAAGCACTTTTTAAAAGTGTATTTTAAGTTCATATTATTATATAGCAAGTATACTAACATCAATGTACTATATTAGTATAGTGGTATAGTACTACTTGTATTTGTAGTAGTATACTTGTATACTATATCAATACTTCATGGGACTTTTAGTTTCTAAGAGTAGTATACTTTTAAGTGTACTTTACATGTAACAGTAAAATTAGGTTTCTCTTGGGAAACACTGTTTTATTTGCATTTCCAACACAAAGGACTTTGCTAAGTACCATTTCCTGTAAGCATTTGCTAACTCAAAGCTTTGGCGCTAATAGATTCAATTGCCTGAGCTAGCGATCAGTCACTCACACTGATTTATTTCCAGGATGAAGCTTGATCTCTCTGTAGAGACGAATGGGGCTAAAACCCTTCTAAGGAGGCTAGCATAAACGCCGACATATCAAAACCCTGTGTTTTGCCGGATTCGTTGCTAGCAGACAAACTGTTTCATCTTCCTTCTTTTCAGCTTTTGGGAACTATGAGAGGAATTTGGGTCAGCGAGAAGCCTTCTGTACCTTAAGATGGAGGTTCCCCCGCCTTTTCTCTATCGGCAGCTTTAAAACATAGATGATGTATTACCGCTGCGAGCTCCCTGAGGCTGCCAAGACTAGCGCTAGCGTGGGGGAGGGGAGACGGGGAAAAAACCTTGTGCTTTGAAGCTTAGCTCTGTGTATTCACTGTTCATCTCAGTAATATACGGTTAAATGAGACGGTACAAAAACGATAACTAAATGGAGTCAAGCCCTTGGAGTCTGTGATATGGATGTTGTGTGAACCAGCTGCTTTATTGGCACAAAAACATCAGGGTGGATTGAGAATCCGGCAAGAACATGGGGGATTTAAATTTGCTTATTAAACTTAATTTGCCGAGCTTATCAGCTACTGCTGTACACTGTGAAATCATAATTAGATGACTGATATCAATGCCTTGCTTGTCTTATATGGTTTACTTGGTGGAATCGTCCTGTGCAATGCAAAATAAATTAGCTTTTTATGGGTCAAGTGTGTAATTTATGTGCCACTAATGTAAACCAAATGAAAACGTGAATATAATGATAGTTTTCAAACTGGTTTCCAAGCTGTTCAAACTGCTTCCTGTAGTGTTCCTGAGTGTTCACAGCTCTCTATGTAGCAGAAGGGCAGCTAAATGTGCTAATGCTAATAGCAACACATCAGGTACATTTGAATGATGATTTCTTGATATGTCAGCTTCAGTGTAGCAGAGGAAAAAAAGTTCAATACTTTTATTCAGCAAGGATGCAGTAAATTGGTCAAAAATAATGATAAGTACAAATAAGTACAGGCCTGGTGAGTGTAAGAGACTTAAAAAATAATAAAAGCAAAAAAAATAAAAAATCTTACAACCCCAAACTTTTGAACAGTAGTGTTCTGTATATAAATATAGTATTTATTTTAAAATAGAAATAAATTAAATCACATTAAATTCTCTAACAAGTCTGTAATTGGTTTCTATAAGCTATTTAAGTAAAACTGAAAAGTTTGCACAC